>NC_060139.1:346360417-346663447 GCF_021461385.2 Schistocerca piceifrons
AGACGAACTATGAAAGACAGAAACACATTGACAAAATAAGAGAGTTTGGGGAACGTATAGAGGCTTGTAGACAATCATTTTTGCTCAATCAGTGCGCGAACGGAATAGGAAAGGAAGTCAGTAATACTGATACGATGCATTATACATTTATAGATGAAGGTTCAAAGTTTTACGTTCGCACAGACATTATACCATACACTCAACGTAAGCACAATGCGTTTTCGAGAAACATCGAAACGTCGTCCATTTCATTCTACACACGAATCGACAGGTCCCTGTTTATTGAATCGACAGCTTCAACAGTTAGATATCTCATCTGTTGAAGAGCAGCTGCTGTAGGTGGAACAAAGTCGCTTTTATGTACACCCGCAGAAAGTAATAGCAGGTGTGAGGTCTGACCTGCTGGGGTGTCAAAAGCAGTGAAAAAGATTTTTTTGTCCACCTTGTCCTTTCCCACGTTGTAGAATGGTGCTGTTCTGATAACGCCGCACATCAGGATGAAAGAGAGGCGGGGAGCCGTCATGCATAAAAATGAAATCATTGGAATCTTCGTGAAATTCAGGAAACAATCAGTTTTGCAGCATGTCCAGGTATGACACTCCTCTCACACGCAAAAAAGTCCGATGCATAAACTTTGTAATGGAAGCGGCACAAAACACATTCATTTTCGGTGAGTCTCTTTCATGTTCGACGACCACGCCAGGATTTTGTGACCCCCCAAAGTCTTATATTATGGCGGTTTACTTTACCCTATTGGTGAAAAGTCGATTCTTCCGAAAAGAGAGTCGTTCGGAAAAAGTGTCCTCTGCCATGTCCTGGAGAACTGAAATGAAAAATTCCTACGTTCTGTTACGCTCGCCTGGACGCAGTTGCTGCAGTAAATGCAACTTGTAAGGCTTCATATGCAGGCGTCGTTTCAGAACACGCCATACCGTTGTTTGAGGAAGCTGAAGTTCCAGGCCTGCCCGTCTTGTGCACTGTGTAGCCACTCTGTTAAATTATTAGAAACTTAGCCGGTATCGTAATTTTGAAATGAGAGTTAATATGAATGTCGCGTAATAAATATTTCGCGTGAAGCGCCGCCGCGACACAGGCAAAGGTCAATTGTGGAAACTACGCACTGAATATTAAAAGTAACGTTATTAAGGAATGCACCAGAGTGACTACAAAAAAATGTTCAAATCTTATGGGACTTAACTGCTAAGGTCATCAGTCCCTAAGCTTATACACTACTTAACCTAAACCATCCTAAGGACAAACACACACACACACACACACACACACACACACACACACACACACACACACACCCATGCCCGAGGGAGGACTCGAACCTCATCCGGGACCAGCCGCACAGTCCAGGACTACACAAAATAAGAGGGCACGTACATTCGCGAGTGTATCAAAATAAGAATTAATATTGTAAGGGAAATGCGCCATAATTATATTTACGTCGGTACACACTCAGTTGTATGCGAACGTACAATCGGAATAGAGGCACGTACATTCTAAGTACTATCTTTCCCAGTGCCCTGGGTAAAAAGAATTGTGGTTAAAATGCTTTTATTCACCTGAGCAAGAAAATAATCGTACTCGGTAATTACATAAAAAGGAAGACTGCAGTTCTGAATGTCGCGGCAAATATGACCCAAATATTGAAATTGACATTCACGTACCTCCATTGTTGAGCAGCGCTGTCATGAAAATCGTCGCCTCTATCTAAATTCTCCATACAAAATTGAAATACTAACTATCTTCCAGAGTTGCAGGAGCTGGGATCCATGGTATATAGATGAGAAAATCGTATTGTTTCGGAAGTTGCTGTCATTGTTTGGCACAAATTCATTTGAAATTCTCAAACACTTCGTTTATACGTCTTATCACCTGGACATTAGAACTACGTAAGGTAACTGTTACTAAAACTAATAAACGAAGAGCGTAAATCCTTCGTCCGTTAGTGTTAAATACTTTTCAAATTAATCTTTGGTATGAGAGTCGAATAATTATCTATACATTTATGAAGCACTCCGTCGTCAGTCCACGCGTGGCCTACCGGGACTATCCGACCGCCGTGTCATCCTCAGTTGAGGATGAGGATAGGAGGGGCGTGGGATCAGCACGCCGCTCTCCCGGTCGTTATGATGTTCTTCACCGAAGCCGCTACTATTCGGTCGAGTAGCTCCTCAAGTGGCACCACGAGGCTGAGTGCACCCCGAAAAATGGCAACAGCGCAGGGCGGCTGGATGGTCACCCATCCAAGTGCCGGCCACGCCCGACAGCGCTTAGCTTCGGTGATCTCACGGGAACCGGTGTATCCACTGCGGCAAGGCCGTTGGGTTCTATACATTTATCGATAAGAAAAATTATTAAGTGTCTTTACAACGCCGGCCGCAGTGGCCGAGCGATTATAGGCGCTTCAGTCCCGAACCGCGCGACCGCTACGTTCGCAGGTTCGAATCCTGCCTCAGGCATAGATGTGTGTGGTGTCCTTAGGTTCGTTAGGTTTAAGTACGTGTAAGTTCTAGGGGACTGATGACCTCAGATGTTAAGTCCCATAGTGCTCAGAGCCATTTGAATTTCTTTACAACTGCTGAGACTCCATGTGATCATATCTCGGATACGATCGACATTTTCATTAGGCGTGCATGGCCGACCATTGCTTTTCCCTTTGCAACCAACTTCGAAGAGTTTTCTATGCCAGTAATAAATCTGCTTGCGCAGAGGCGGCTTCTTGCTGAAACGACGGCGGAGTGCACATTGCACTTGAGCAATGCATTGACTTCGCGCTAATTCAAACACACAAAATGATTTCTCATGTGGCGTAGTCGCCATGCTATGTTGCTACAACAAAAAGACAACGCAGTTGTGTCAAAACTTTGAACCTTCCTGTATCCAGTGACATGCGCTCATCAGGTGTATTTGAAGAGCTCATCCATTCATTGCGCCACATGGAACGTTTGCACAAGTCTTTCTGCAATTCCGTGTGATCGGCCAACGGCGACACTGTCCGCTACACAGCAAGACGGTCAGCGAACGAAGTTAGAGTGCTTTTGGTCCTATTATTGTTATTCTTAGTTATATCTTTGTTCTGCAGCATTCTGTTTAGGGTACTTGTTCTACAGCTGCCCTATGTTGGCCAACTCTGTTATCTGGTTTGCTGTCTCCTGTGGTGGTTGTTGCCTCCCCTAGGTATTAGACTTGTAATTTATACTGGCAACTGTGAAGGATCTCAGAGTCACAAATGGCGACTGTGGTAGAAAGCAAAATCGCGGAGCACGAAGAAGAAAGTGCAGATTTCAAAATTTGTTGGAGAGTGTTATTATTATTATTATTATTATTATTATTATACTAAAAGGTATCAGATAGATTATATAATGGTAAGACAGAGATTTAGGAACCAGGTTTTAAATTGTAAGACATTTCCAGGGGCAGATGTGGACTCTGACCACAATCTATTGGTTATGACCTGTAGATTAAAACTGAAGAAACTGCAAAAAGGTGGGAATTTAAGGAGATGGGACCTGGATAAACTAAAAGAACCAGAGGTTGTACAGAGATTCAGGGAGAGCATAAGGGAACAATTGACAGGAATGGGGGAAATAAATACAGTAGAAGAAGAATGGGTAGCTTTGAGGGATGAAGTAGTGAAGGCAGCAGAGGATCAAGTAGGTAAAAAGACGAGGGCTAGTAGAAATCCTTGGGTAACAGAAGAAATATTGAATTTAATTGATGAAAGGAGAAAATATAAAAATGCAGTAAGTGAAACAGGCAAAAAGGAATACAAACGTCTCAAAAATGAGATCGACAGGAAGTGCAAAATGGCTAAGCAGGCATGGCTAGAGGACAAATGTAAGGATGTAGAGGCCTATCTCACTAGGGGTAAGATAGATACCGCCTACAGGAAAATTAAAGAGACCTTTGGAGATAAGAGAACGACTTGTATGAATATCAAGAGCTCAGATGGAAACCCAATTCTAAGCAAAGAAGGGAAAGCAGAAAGGTGGAAGGAGTATATAGAGGGTCTATACAAGGGCGATGTACTTGAGGACAATATTATGGAAATGGAAGAGGATGTAGATGAAGATGAAATGGGAGATATGATACTGCGTGAAGAGTTTGACAGAGCACTGAAAGACCTGAGTCGAAACAAGGCCCCCGGAGTAGACAATATTCCATTGGAATTACTGACGGCCGTGGGAGAGCCAGTCCTGACAAAACTCTACCATCTGGTGAGCAAGATGTATGAAACAGGCGAAATACCCTCAGACTTCAAGAAGAATATAATAATTCCAATCCCAAAGAAAGCAGGTGTTGACAGATGTGAAAATTACCGAACTATCAGCTTAATAAGTCACAGCTGCAAAATACTAACACGAATTCTTTACAGACGAATGGAAAAACTAGTAGAGGCCAACCTCGGGGAAGATCAGTTTGGATTCCGTAGAAACACTGGAACACGTGAGGCAATACTGACCTTACGACTTATCTTAGAAGAAAGATTAAGGAAAGGCAAACCTACGTTTCTAGCATTTGTAGACTTAGAGAAAGCTTTTGACAATGTTGACTGGAATACTCTCTTTCAAATTCTAAAGGTGGCAGGGGTAAAATACAGGGAGCGAAAGGCTATTTACAATTTGTACAGAAACCAGATGGCAGTTATAAGAGTCGAGGGACATGAAAGGGAAGCAGTGGTTGGGAAGGGAGTAAGACAGGGTTGTAGCCTGTCCCCGATGTTGTTCAATCTGTATATTGAGCAAGCAGTAAAGGAAACAAAAGAAAAATTCGGAGTAGGTATTAAAATTCATGGAGAAGAAATAAAAACTTTGAGGTTCGCCGACGACATTGTAATTCTGTCAGAGACAGCAAAGGACTTGGAAGAGCAGTTGAATGGAATGGACAGTGTCTTGAAAGGAGGATATAAGATGAACATCAACAAAAGCAAAACAAGGATAATGGAATGTAGTCTAATTAAGTCGGGTGATGCTGAGGGAATTAGATTAGGAAATGAGGCACTTAAAGTAGTAAAGGAGTTTTGCTATTTGGGGAGCAAAATAACTGATGATGGTCGAAGTAGAGAGGATATAAAATGTAGGCTGGCAATGGCAAGGAAAGCGTTTCTGAAGAAGAGAAATTTGTTAACATCCAGTATTGATTTAAGTGTCAGGAAGTCATTTCTGAAAGTATTCGTATGGAGTGTAGCCATGTATGGAAGTGAAACATGGACGATAAATAGTTTGGACAAGAAGAGAATAGAAGCTACAGAGGAATGCTGAAGATTGGATGGGTAGATCACATAACTAATGAGGAAGTATTGAATAGGATTGGGGAGAAGAGAAGTTTGTGGCACAATTTGACCAGAAGAAGGGATCGGTTGGTAGGACATGTTCTGAGGCATCAAGGGATCACCAATTTAGTATTGGAGGGCAGTGTGGAGGGTAAAAATCGTAGAGGGAGACCAAGAGATGAATACACTAAGCAGATTCAGAAGGATGTAGGTTGCAGTAGGTACTGGGAGATGAAAAAGCTTGCACAGGATAGAGTAGCATGGAGAGCTGCATCAAACCAGTCTCAGGACTGAAGACCACAACAACAACAACAACATTATTATTATTATTATTATTATTATTATTATTATTATTATTATTATTATTATTACGACTACACTGAAGCGCCAAAGAAACCGGATAGGCATGCCAGTTCAAATACAGAGACATGTAAACAGGCACAATACGGCGCTGCGATCGGCAATGCCTGTATAAGACAAGAAGTGTCTGTCGCAGTTGTTAGATCGGTTACTGCTGCTACAATAGCAGGTTATCAAGATTTAAGTGAGTCTGAACGTGGTGTCATAGTCGGCGCACGATCGATGGGACACATTTCCGAGGTAGCGATAAAGTGGTGATTTTCCCGTACGACCATTTCACGAGTGTACCGTGAAAATCAGGAATTCGGTAAAACATCAAATCTCCGACATCACTGCGGCCGGAAAAAGATCGTGCAAGAACGGGGTCAACGACGACTGAAGAAAATCGTTCGACGTGACAGAAGTGCAACCCTTCCGCAAATTGCCGCGGGTTTCAGTGCTGGGCCATCAACAAGTATCAGAGTCCGAACCATTCAACGAAACATTATCGGCATGGGCTTTCGGAGTCGAATGCCCACTCGTATACCCTTGATTACTGCACGCCACAAAGCTTTACGCCTCGCCTTGGCCCGTCAGTACCGACATTGGACTGTTGATGACTGGAAACATGTTGTCTGATCGGACGAGTCTTGTTTTAAATTGTATAGAGCGGATGGACGTGTACGCGTGTGGTGACAACTTCATGAATCCATGGACCCTGCATGTCAGCAGGGGACTGTTCAAGGTGGTGGATGCTCTTTAATGGTGTGGGGGATATGCAGTTGGAGTGATATGGGACCCCTGATACGTCTAGATACGACTCTGACAGGTGACTGGAATGCTCTGCAACGTGCATGCCTGAGGTAATCCACGGAAAACGTCATTCGGGATGGCCGGAGCAGACACTAGGTATAAAAGAGAAGAATGAAGGAGAAAACGGTAACAAGAGAGAGGGGCGTGTTGCCGCCATAGGTGGGGTCGGCGCTTACATAGCTATCGACCGCGAGTCTGTCCCTGTGCATGGCACCACGCCCTGCTAATTGCCGCTCCGGCCGCGATGATCGCCGCTGTCTCTCTTGTCCTGTGCTGCCTTTATGCCTCTCTCTCACCTTCCTGAAAGCTTCTCCACCCTCATTCCTTCATACGTGCTTCAGATGAAGCTGTCTCACGGAGTTACTTGTTTTCTACTCTCAGCTATTGAGAAATAAAAATCTAGAGCAATATTACGATGATATCTGCATCTGTACCTGATAGATTAGACGAGATTTTAGTTGCTGATTCGTGTGGCAGACAGCCCTTTTAGCTGCTAAATGATTCTCATTTATTGTTCCATCTCTGTTGCGTATTTTTTGCTTAGGTTACGTGTTTCGGTCACTGTGGATCTTCTTCAGATCTAAGTACGAGGGACACTCCAATACAAATGCACACTATTTTTTTTTTTTTTAAACCCATCTTTCATTCTACATGTTTGAAAATTTTACTGTGTATAGACACATCCTTTAGGAACAATATTTTCATTTCTCCATATAATTTCCATCCCTCTCAACTGGCTTACGCCATCTTGGAACCAACGCCTGTATACCCGCACGCAAAATTCTGGACCAATCTGTAGGAGCCCCTGTTGGCAGCGTGCACAAGGGAGTCATCATCTTCAAATCTTGTTCCACTAAGACAGTCTTTCAGTTTCCCAGAGAGATGATAGTCACATGGAGCCAGGTCAGGACTGTAAGGCGTGTGTTTCAGTGTTGTCCATCCGAGTTTTGTGATCGCTTCCACGGTTTTTTGATTGACATGTGTCCGTGCATTGTCGTGCAACAGCAAAACATCCTGCTTTTGCCGATGTGGTCGAACACGACTCAGTCGAGCATCTCCATACATTTTTTCAACCTCTTGTGAATGTTTCCCACTGTCTCGTTTTGACAGCACAGGAATTCTATGACAATACGTTGCTTCTGACGAACGCCAAGTGTAGCAGCCATCTTGAAGACATGCTGTGACGGCGACACTAAAGGGAACAGGTTGAACTAAGTTTGAAAACAAGCGGGAAGGATGTATCTACACACTGTATAACTTTCACACATGCAGAATGAAACCTGTATTTTTACCGTCTTCTCTACTCAGAAGCACGCATCAGAGCACTCTGGTATGTTGTTATGAGTAGACAAGACGGTTTGCTGACATACCTACTTAGATCTGAATAAAATCCATATTAACCGAAACATGTAATCTAATTAAAAACGTGCAACTGAGGCGGAAGAAAAAATGAGAATTATCTTAGTTATCTAAACAGTTGCTGAATCTCTCAAGATGATTATGTTGACTATAGTGAAATAATGAAGTTTTCAGAGGGAGAGTCTGGGTATAACACTACCAACGGTATTACTAGGTCCCAACACGATTCTGTTTAGGAGCTGTGATGAAGAAACAATAATGTATATTGGCCGTAAACTGACGTGGGCACCACATGCTGAAAACTTTTTAACCGAGGTTGGACGGTTGCTCAACATAGCATGATCGGTACGAAGGCGTGGATTGGATGTTTTGGTCTTGTATGATCGACGTTGGACTGTTGTCGATGCGGTTTTCAGTCCGGTTTTTATGCAGCTCTCCACGTCAGTGTATCCTTTGCAAATATCTTCATTATCAAGCTGACGATTCCTTGATACATCAGGTATGTTTCTATCAGTCTCTTCTTCTAGTCAAGTTGTGTCATACATTTTATTTTCTTTCAGATTCGCTTCAACCCCTTGATTATTTATACTATTTACCTATCTAATCGTAGTAGAGAATTAATAAAATCAGAAATACATCTACTGGCGAGTATTACGACAATGTTCCGGCAAATACCCAAGGCCGTTACCACATCGTGGCTAAATTTTTAGAAGAAGTGGAATCCATCTGTGAACCAGTTTTGTAAAGGCGAAGTCGACCTCAGAAGGATGCACTTGCTTCCCCCTGAAATCTCTGTAAATCTAACAGTCATTTACTAAATTACTGTTGTTTCACTTCACGCTGGTTCGCTATAAATTATTTTAAAATGCGTTTTAACTAAGCCAAACAGGGAAATAATGGCTAAATACACTTCGTCATGGATAAACTGAGTAAATCGAAGGTAAAATAAAGAAATACATATGTCTGTATGAACAGGAGAAAGATTTAGTAAACTATCTCTTTCATAGACAAAATGCGGTTTCCCAGCAAATCAAACCGTGCCATTTGTTCTCTCGCTCCTTTCACCTCTGACAGAGGTGTGCTAATGTGAAAGATGCCAAGTTGAACCGTGGTAAGGAGTTCCAATTAAATTGTAGCCCCCCCCCCCCCCCCCGTTCCCTTGTAAGTGGTTGGGTCTGTTGGAAAGTTGGAGGAAGGCAACTCCAGACCACCTTGGACCATACGTAATGAAGTACAGAGGTTTTCGGACTGACCATGCGTACTAAAGCACAGAGGTGTTCACGTTCGGAATGAGACAGCTTTGCTTTACTTATATTGAATCTTCGTGAAACGGATACTTCCGGTGAACTGATTAGAATTATCCTAGTCTCCGGCTGATACCCTTTATCTATACTAGTTTGTAATGCGAAAGTCTTAACCTTGTCTTACTTTACTTTATATATTTACGTAACGGGACTGACTAGTCGCTTACTGAAACGCTACTACACTGTTCCGTGATGTGTACAATGCCCCAATACACTAAATTCTCTCTGACAAATACGGCATCGCTTGTAGCATACTGTTTTCTCCGTGGATTGACCAGTAATTCTTTGTCTGCAAAAAAACTGTGAACAAGAGGAAGACGATCAGCACCCGATAATTTAAAACTTGCCTACTGATGGGCAATTAATTATATAAATATCTCTGTTCTAAATCAACTGCTTTTGATCTTTCATTTTATGCACAGCTCGTCACGTAGAGCCCAAATCTTTATGGTGATGCTTCTCGAAATTCACTTGAACTGTTCTCGACATCAAAACCCCGGGATTTTATTAATTTACTTGCCTTTATAGAATATGAATAAAGGTTAAATCTGTTTATTCGATTTCCAGTAGAAAGCATCACTGAATTTACTGCGTTCGCATCTCTACATTTCAGAGGGTGTAAACGATAACTGTTTGCCATGTCCTACAGTTGTGTAGAGGAAGACAGACGAACGGTTTGATATGGAAAAAATAGTGGTCTATCATGCCGGGAAGCTACCTCGAATTGGCCTACAAAAACCACCTAGGCTATTTGCATTATTCTCTCGCTCTCATCGCGCAGACTATTAGTTCTAGAGCAGAAATGGAATACCGGGAGACGTTTTCTCTAGAGGCCGCAAATTTCAAGTTATTCAAGAAAACGTACAAAAGTGAGCTTCGAACGGCTGCCAGCCTCCTCGCTCACCCCCACCGGCCACGAAATTTACTATGTTGTTCATGGTACTCCCTCCTACCAGTATACACAGATTTGCGATCACAACATTTATTTCCCATATTCGGCCTTCTTCACTGACTATGCTATTACGCCACCGGCTTAGTCGCCTATTTCGTTCACATTATTAATTAAACTTCCCAGTGAGGGTAATGAAAGAAAAAACAAAACACTTTTGTAAATGTTATGCAGAAACTAATTCACAGTTCGATGTAAGTTCATCGCTTACAAGCAGTTAGTTTCGTAATATTATATTGTATGAAACCGGGGACCTAGAAACGACGGAGAGGCTTCGTCCCCGCCCCGTAGTCCGCAGTGGTACAACCCAACAACAGGCAACAGCAGTCCACTCACCTCACCGCCGCCTCACACCGAACCTAGGGTTACTGATTGTGCGGTTCGGCCCCCAGTGGATATCCCCCCCCGCACACACACACACACACACACCTTGAACGTCTCACACCAGACGAGTGTAGCCTCAATGTTTGCGTAGTAGAGTAATTATGGTGTTCGCGTACGTGGAGAAAGTGTTTGCGCAGCAATCGCCGACATAGTGTAACTGAGGCGGAATAAGGGGAACCAGCCCGCAATCACCGAGGCAGATGGAAAACCGCCTTAAAAACCATCCACAGACTGGCCGGCACACAAGACCTCGACGCTAATCCGCCGGGCGGATTCGTGCCGGGGACCGGCAAGGGGCAAGCCTTCCCGCACGGAAAGCAACGCGTTAACCGCACGGCTAATCGGACGGGCAGTTTCGTAGTAAGAAAAACAAACACACAAAACGATTTAGTAGTTAATTTTATGCCGTTAAAATTCCCAAAATTGTGGGATAAAGTTTAGACAAACATCAATCTTACAACAATTTGTAAGCAAACGACTAAGCCGGTGGCATAATAGTCCAATCAGCGAAGACCATAAAAGGTTGAATATTCGAAATAATTCGTGTAGTCGCAAATTTTTGTACATTGGTAGGAGGGAGTGCAATGAACAACAAACTAAAAATCCTGACCGGTTAGCGAGCGGGCCGTGAATGTGAGGATGGGCGTGTGTTTGAGGTCACGTTCGTACGTTGCGTTTTTTTTTCTTTTTCTTTAGTAACTACTGCCTCTAGCGAAAAAATATTACAACAAGAAGTTAGACATCAACTTTCCTACAAAAAAGGTCGTATTCATTTTCTCTCAGGGACTAATAGTTTGCGCGAAGAGAGCGAGAGAATACTGAAAATCTCGCGCGATGCGCATGCGCTGTAGCTTAGGTGATTTGTATAGTTTCCCGACTTAATAAACTACACGCTCCCTGTATCAAATTGTTCGGCTCTACTTCTCTACACCATGGTCTTCCAGACCGTGTTCCGCAGAAGCCTGGCGTTCCGTGACAAGCTAATAAGCGCTCTGGAAAAAAAAAAAACTGTTAGTAACATGGCGTTTTCTTTTCGACGTGTGTTTTTATTTTTCAAAATTTTATTATGATTTCCGTGTAATTAGTTTTGATTTAAAATTGAAATAATCACTGAATAAAACAATTGTTTCTCATTTTTAAGAATTTTGTTGCCGGCCGCGGTGGTCTAGCGGTTCTAGGTGCTCAGTCCGGAACCGCGCGACTTCTACGGTCGCAGGTTCGAATCCTGCCTCGGGCATGGATGTGTGTGATGTCCTTTGGTTAGTTAGGTTTAAGTAGTCCTAAGTTCTAGGGGACTGTTGGCCACAGAAGTTAAGTCCCATAGTGCTCAGAGCCATTTGAACCATTTTTTAAAGAATTTTGTTAACCTTCAAAATAAGGTTGTTCCGTAGAAGTACCAGGATTCTGGAAGGATTCAGTCAAAGGAAAAGTTGGGGAACCCCTACTCTGCGCCACTGCGGTTCGTCGTAAACTTCAGTCGTTCACACCCTGTATGTAACATTGTCAGGGGCTCCAGTATAATGACATACCGTGTATTACCACTAACTCCAGGTTAGTTTGCGAACGTGGTACGCTAATAAAATCGCTGCATCTAAGCTAGAGCAATTTACGTTTTGTGCGATGACAATGAGGTCTGCGCTCGACATGTCCAATTTATTGGGAGATAGTTCGTGAGCTGTGCAAACCATCACAGTTGCGAGCATTAATGCCACTCTCCAAACCAGAAATGACGCTGCGCAATAAATAAAAAGTCATGTATGACGTAACGGGCTGGTACGACAGCAATAACTGGACAACAGATGGGCGTGTGCTGTCATTTTGGCTCGCGTTAATTGAAACAGGTATATACGGCCAATGATAGCTGTAGCATTTCTGTTATAATGGACGGGCAAGGGGAGGGCGTCCGCACATAACATCGGATTTGCTCAGTGGAGAACCATAGTTCAAAACCCCGCCACATCAACTTCTGCCGGTGCAAATTATTACGAGGTGTGGGTTCCAGTGAAAAAATACGACAAGCTATATAGCAAAACGAAACATTTATCGGTAAAAGATTAATGTGCCACTCGACTGCTACAAGCGAAAAAATATTTAGGTTATAATGAACAGTCGAGTTCGTTAGAGTATATGTCAAAGCCATCTTCTGAAAAAGGGCCAAAAATTCCGAACATGGCCGAAACCGGTAAATAAATAAATATTATTGGATCAAATACCATTTTACAAACATCAAACGTTACATTAAACGTTTTGGGTGCGGCTTCTCTCAGAGTCTTTCAATACGAATGCGAATTTCATCAATCATTCCGGGATCCCCTGTTCATAACCCCCCCCCCCAGCACACAAAAATAATATTTGCAACTATACGAGTATGGCGAGTATGGGACACGTTAAAAGCGATTCAGTAGATTCCCTTTTAGGAATACCACCTTGGAAAATATATTTATTACAGACAGAAAAAACAAGACGAGGCGATGAATTTATGTTGACAAAGATAGGATTGTGTTACTACAGTAATTTCGTTTCACAAATACTATAGATGACGCATAGCTGTCTTTAACGTAGGTGATGATCAATTAAGCATAGTCTTGTTGCCGGTGGTATGCTGTCACCTTCCTCCAACCTATGAAACGACTCACACAACCAGTTGAGCATGGTCGCCGTACCGCGGTGCAGCTTTGCGTTTTTCACATTAACAAATAGTTCCCTGAGGCGAAAGAAGCGACAAGTCACAGAAAAAAAATACCGGGACCGACAGGGGTTTGGACCACCTATCTTTCGATATCTAGACGGATCAGCATATAATGCCGATGGAATTGTGCGCGGGAGAAATGTTGCTGGCTGTAAAATCAGCTAGTGCTTGATATTCAACAAGCGGCGGCTTGTGCATTATGCTGCCACGTACTGCCAGGTACTCCTTATCAGCGACTTCAGTAGTCATTCGATATCGTGTGAGCAGAAAGGGGCGCTTCGCGTAACTCACGGACTTTGAAAGTGGTCAGGTAGTGGGTGTCACTTGTGTCATACGTCTGTACTCAAGATTTCCACACTCCTGAACATCCCAAGGTCCACTGTTCCCGATGTGATAGTGAAGTGGAAACGTGAAGGGACACGTACAGCACAAAAACGTACTGGCTGATCCCGTCTGTTGACTGACAGAGACCGCCGACAGTTGAAGAGGGTCGTAGTGTGTAATAGGCAGACATCTATCCGGACCATCACACAGAAATTCCAAACTGCTTCAGGATCCACTGCAAGTACAATGACAGTTATGCGGGAGGTGAGAAAACTTGGTTTTCATGGTCGAGCGGCTGCTCAAAAGCCACACATCACGCCGGTAAATTCCGAACGACGCCTCGCTTGGTGTAAGGAGCGTAAACATTGGACGATTGAACAGTGGAAAAACGTTGTGAGGAGTGACGAATCACGGTACAGAATATGGCTGTCCGATGGTAGGGTGTAGGTATGGCGAATGCCCGGTGAACGTCATCTCCCAGCGTTTGTAGTGCCAGTAGTAAAATTCGGAGGCAGTGATGTTGTGGTGTGGTCGCGTTTTTCATGGAGGGTGATTGCACCCCTTGTTTTGCGTGGCACTATGACAGCACAGGCCTACATTTATGTTTTAAGCACCTTTTGGCTTCCCATTGTTGAAGAGCAATGGCGATTGCATCTTTCAAGACGATCGAGCACCTGTGTATAATGGACGGCCTGTAGTGGAATGGTTACACGACAATTACATCCCTGTAATGGTCTGGCTTGCACGGAGTCCTGACCTGAATCCTACAAAACACCTTTGGGATGTTTTGGTACGCCGACTTCGTGCCAAGCCTCACTGACCGACATCGATACTTTCACTCCGTGAAGAATGGGCTGCGATTCCCCAAGAAACCTTCCTGCACCTGATTGAACGTATGCCTGCGAGAGTGGAAGCTGTCATCAAGGCTAAGGATGTGCCAACACCATGTTGAATTCCAGCATTGCCGATGGAGGGCGCCACGAACTTGTAAGTCATTTTCAGCCAGGTGTCCGGATACATTTGATCACATTGTGTATGTAGGGAGTTAAAAAACAATGGGGTACAATAGTGGAGCAGCTCCTCATCAGGTAAGCGACGTTTGAGGTGGTGTACGAAGCGATGCCACTGCACAGTGGATGGCTGGAAACGAACGATTTCGAGCGGTGAATCACGCTATACCCTTTGGTAATCGGATGGAAGAGGATGGAGGTGGCAAATGCTCGGACAACGTTACCTGCCACCGTGTGTAGTGGAAACAGTGAAGTACAGAGGACATGGGGTTACGCTGTGGGAGTGATTTTCAAGGTTAGAACGAGGTCCCTTTATTTGCACAAGAAAGCTATAAATGCGGAAGGATATGAACACATTTTACAACATCGTGTGCTTCGTACAGTACAGAAACAGTTCGGAAACGGTGATCATTTGTATGACCATGAAATGCACCCTGCCGTAAAGCAACATCTGTGGGACAATGGTCTGTGGATAGTAACATTGCTGAAATGGATTAGCCAGTTCAGAGCCCCCAAATGCAACACCTGTAGGATGAGCCACTTCACTCCATACCCCAGCGTCCAAAAGCACTACCTTCTCTGGTTTCGGCTTATGAGGAAGAATGGGCTACCTTTCCTCCATAGACATTCAGAGACCTCATTGAAAGTGTGCTCATTAGAGCTCAAGCCATATTAAAACACTCTAATACGTACTTTTGATCAGATAGTGTACATAGCTTTTGACAATGTTGGCTGGAACACACGCTTGGAAATTTTGAAGATAGCAGGGGGTAAAATACAGGTAGCGAAAGGTTATTTACAGCTTGTACAGAAATCAGACGGCAGTTATAGGAGTCGAGAGGCACGGACGGGAGGCGGTGCTTGAGGAGGAAGTGGACAGAGTTGTAGCCTGTTCCCGATGTTATTCAGTCTGTGCATTGATCAAGCAGTGAAAGAAACAAGGAAAAAATTTGAGTAGGAATTAAAGTTCAGGAAGACGAAGCAAAAACTTTGAGGTTTGCTGATGACATCGTAATTCTTTCGGGGACAGCACAGCAAAGGACTTGGAAGAGCAGTTTAATGTAATGGACAGTGTCTTGAGAAGAGGATATAAGATGAACATCAACAAACGCAAAGCAAGGAGAATGGAATGTAGTAAATTAAATCAGGTGCTGCGGAGGGAATTGGGTTAGGAAACGAGACACTTAAAGAAGTAGATGAGTTTTGCTATTTATGCAGTAAAATAAGTAGAGAAGATATAAAATGCAGACTGAAAAGCGATCCTGAAGAAGAGAAATTTGTTTACATTGAACATATATTTAAATGTGAGAAGTCTTTTCTAAAGGTATTTATATGGAGTGTAGCCATGTATGGAAGCGAAACATGGACGGTAAACAGATTAGTCAAGTAGACAGTAGAAGCTTTTGAAATGTGGCGCTACAGTAGGCTGCTGAAAATTAAATGAGTAGATCCGGTAACTAATGCGGAGGTACTGAATTGAATTGGGGAGAAAAGAAATTGGTGGCACAACTTGACTAAAAAAATGAATAGGTTGGCTGGTCACATTCTGAGACATCAAGGGATCACAATTTTTGTATTGGTGGGAGGGGAGGAGAGGAGGGTAAAAGTTGCAGAGAGAGGCCAAGAGATGAATACAGTGAACAGATTCAGAAGGATGTAGGTTGCAGTGGTTACTCGGAGATGAAGAACCTTTCACAGCATGGAGTGCCATGGAGAGCTTCATTAACCATTCTTCGGGGTAAAGATCACAAAACAGTGTTCATCAACGTTGCCCATTCAATGCACTCTAGCCATGCTTGACTTTTTGTGAATCGTATCGTGTGCGCTGTTGCTTGTGAACCCCCTCCATTGGAAATCGCGTCTCAGGAGGTATGCATATATCTATAAATTAATGAATTTAAGAAATCCATGAAATAGCATGAGGTAGGCGATAAGAGTGCATTAGACGTTGCCATGGCAAAATTGTGGCGTTTGATACAACGATGCATGTACAAGGTATACCGGACCGGGCATGTGCTAGATTTGGCATTTAACATGCCAGTGGCCTACATTATGTTAATACGAGTTATGCTACCCCCGATCGGCAAAGTAGGATGCACAATGATTCCCCATCCTGTGGATTGGCATTGTTTGTAGTGACGATTCCCATTGCCTGACAAGCGCCGTCTAGAGGTCAGTAATGATCCTCAGTGTATCTCTTAAGTTTCTTTCTTTGGTGTAGACTGCCTTTGCATGTCTACTGTCCCATGGCGACCATAATCTGTGCACATATAGAGATGAAATGACCAAGGAATTGTATTAATTTTTCCTCACTACAGGACGACACGATGGACATGGCGCCATCGCATCTCCAAAACGTTGTCTGCGAACGGTATACAACCTCACATCGTGACTGCTGGTATTGTCCTAACAGAATTCAACACGCGGTCGACCACTGTATCTCTAACGGTAGCAACCCGATTTAAGACGTCACGATTGTTGTGGCATATGTGTTAATTGGGCTACATCGTAACAGTACTGTACGGTGGATGGTCCAGCAGCTCAGCTCAAAGATTGTGAAAGCACTAGATTGTTTTCCCATCTCTATACAGCTGGGCAATCTCCTCAAACATAATCTCACCTTTTGAAAGCTTTCGTCTCTTATTTGTTTTGATGCTGGGTTTCAGATATCGCAGTGGCTCACAGTAGCTTCAAAAATGGTTCAAATGGCTCTGAGCACTATGGGACTTAACTTCTGAGGTCATCCGTCCCCTAGAACTTAGAACTACTTAAACCTAACTAACCTAAGGACATCACAAACATCCATGCCCGAGGCAGGATTCGAACTTGCGACCGTAGCGGTCGCGCGGTTTTTTAGGCTGTAGCGCCTAGAACCGCTCGGCCACTCCGGCCGGCTCACACTAGCTGTTACTGTTCACTATTTCACATTTACGAGTGTAGTAATTTATCGGTCGACCTTTCATGTCCAAAAACACTGTTACCGGCTTTCTTGCGGATGGAAGGGTGGCTTTCGAGCTTCTTGGTGCAGGCCAAGTTGAATGTTTCTACACCATACCTTACCGCTTACTTTGTAGTTCATAGTGATGGAACTGTTGTGGATTGGCAGGAGCCAACCCACGGGGTTTGGAGGAAGCCGAAAGGCACGCGTTTAAGCTCACGCAGGCTGGCGTGAGGTCTGGAACAGGACAAGGTATGTAGAACTTAGAAAAAAAGGAGGTAACTGGTAGAATACTTAACTTTAATCCATTAATGTTGAACGTAGCTCTTGTCTGTACATTCTTTACAATATCAATAGCAACTGATAATGGCGCCTTGCTAGGTCGTAGCAAATGACGTAGCTGAAGGCTATGCTAACTATCGTCTCGGCAAATGAGAAAGTATTTTGCAGTGAACCATCGCTAGCAAAGTCGGCTGTACAACTGGGGGCGAGTGCTAGGAAGTCTCTCTAGACCTGCCGTGTGGCGGCGCTCGGTCTGCAATCACTGATAGTGGCGACACGCGGGTCCGACGTATACTAACGGACCGCGGCCGATTTAAAGGCTACCACCTAGCAAGTGTGGTGTCTGGCGGTGACACCACATTCCTCCCCCGCAAATCGGCGTACGGTTGTGTTATAAGGCTTCCGCCCGCCGTGGGGAGGACCCCATGTTGACGTATGCGACGAGGTGGGGAGCCTAACAACAGGCGAGGCTGTGCCACCCGCACCCTGCCATTCGGTCCGAGGGGAGCTAGGAAACGCCTGAAAACCTACTCCAGGGTGCACGCCAACATGCGGTGTATGCGCCCGCAGAGAGACAGGAGGGGCCGAAGGGTCGACCTCCATCGGGCCGGGGCCCCCGACGGGCGAAGACGACATATGGTCCGGATCGGGCAAGAGTTCCATGTTGGAGGACATCCGGGCACGGGAAGCGATCGGCGGCGCGTGACCCAGGGAGGCGCCCGGCAGTTGCAGCGACGCGTCCACTGCGGGCGTCGCCGGCGGGAGAACAGGCGGCGGCGGCGGCGCGTCGCCATGGGGCAAAATGGAAGGCAGCGTCGGTAACACCTGGGGCTGAGGCGAGCCAGTAGATGTGTCCCCAGGGCGCTGACCGGACGGCACCGTCGCTGAAAGCAGACGGGGAGCGGCAAAACCCGTGCGACGACAGAGGCGCAGCTGATTGAGATGCCGGCGTACCTCACCAGAGGCCCCCAAAACCAGATACATAGCGCGACCGAGGCAGCGAAGAATGCGCCCTTCGAGCCAACGCCGTGAACCTCGATAGTGACGATAGTAGACAACGTCGCCCGGAGCAAAAGCAGGTGTCTGATGCGGCGGATGTAGCAAAGACATCAAGGTTCGATGAGGACGACCGTGGAGCAACTCAGCCGGCGAGCGACCATCTCGGGGCTGAGAGCGATACGAGGACAAAAAGAGCAATAACGCGTCCTCCCGAGAATGCGACTCTTTCAACTTCAACATCTGGGACTTGAAAGTCCTGACCAATCGTTCAGCGGCACCGTTTGACTGAGGCGAAAACGGCGGGGATGTCAGATGTTTAATACCATTGGCCTTGCAGAATGACTGAAATTCTGCGGACATGAATTGTGGGCCATTGTTGGAAACAATAGTCTGTGGAAGACCTTCAATGCAAACGATAGCAGATAACGCTTGGATGGTGGCAGATGACGTCGTGGAAGACATCCGGACAACAAAAGGAAAATTACTGAATGTATCTACCACAACCAACCATCGAGCATTCCAGAATGGACCAGCAAAATCGATGTGTAAGCGTTGCCAAGGGGAAGTGGTTTTCGGCCATGCAAAGAATTTCCGCGGTGGTGCGGATTGTTGTTCGCCACACGCCATGCAAGAAGAGCACATATTCGTAATCGCAGCATCGATTCCGAACCAAGTACAGTGTTGACGAGCAAGTTTTTTCGTTCTCACTATACCCCAATGTCCTTGGTGGAGAAGCCGTAAGACAGAGGACTGTAACGAACGTGGAACCACGACCCTGGACTGATCATTATCAGAACGCAACAGCAAAACACCACGTCGTACAAAAAGTCTCCTTGTGAGCAAAAAATCGGCGAACCAACGGATCCCCGATCCGAGACTCTGACAAGGGCCATTGCGTAACAACAAAACGCAGAGCGGTAGCAAGGACAGGGTCGGCAGCTGTGGCTGTAGCTACACGACGAAAATCAATCGGAAACGATTCGACCACGTCATCGGTTCCCGCATCAATGAACATGCAAGCAAGTTCGGAAGAATCGAATGCTCTATCCTCAGCAACAGGCAAACGGGACAACGCATCGGCGTTTCCGTGCTTAGCAGTGGACGGATACAAGATATCGTAGCGGTACTGCGAGAGGAAAATAGACCAGCGAATGAATTTCTGCGCTGTACGTGGAGGTACAGGCTTGTTCGGATGAAAAAGTGACGTCAAAGGTTTGTGGTCTGTGATGATGGTAAAGTGACGACCATACAAGAAATCATGAAACTTTGTAACACCAGATACGAGAGCCAATGCTTCTTTCTCGATCTGTGAATAATTTCTTTGCGCGGACGAGAGCAATTTGGACGCAAAGGCAATAGGGCGATCTTGCGATCCATCTTTGTGCGCAAGCACAGCACCGATCCCGAAGTCCGATGCATCCACCATCAACAAAAGGGGCTTCTGGGAATCGAATGGCGTAAGGCAAGTATTGGAAAGCAACGCCGATTTCAACTGGCGAAAGGCGCGTTCGCATTCCGTCGTCCAGATGAACGGAACACCTTTACGGCGTAAGCGATGAAACGGAGCTGAAATGGAAGAGGCGTGCGGCATATATTTGTTATAATAATTAATTTTTCCCAGCACCCTCTGTAGCTGCTTCAAATTCTGCGGCGAAGGCAAGTCTTGTATGGCACGGAGGTGCTCGGGACTGGGATGTATGCCTTGGGCATGAGTACATGTCCCAGGTAGGGTAAGTCACGAGCAAAAAACACACATTTGTCCTTCCGCAAGTGAAGACCATTTTGTCGCAAGACCTGAAATAATGTTCTGAGATTGGCTAAATGTTCTTCTTCCGTCTGTCCGGAGATCACAATACCGTCCAGATAGTTTGCTGCAGTAGGGACCGACGCACAAACAGGTTGCAGATATTCCTGAAACAATGCAGGGGCGGATGCACACCCAAATGGCAGTCGTTTGAGTCGATACAAACCAAGATGCGTGTTAACCACCAAAACGCACTGGGATTCTTCGTCCACCGGTATTTGCAAGTACGCATCTGCTAGGTCCAACTTCGAAAAATATTTACCCGGGCACAGTTTGTCAAAAAGATCTTCCGGGCGGGGTAAAGGAAAAGTTGCAATCACTAGTTGTGGATTCACTGTTGCCTTGAAGTCCACACAAAGTCTCAATTTTCCAGAAGGTTTTGGCAAAATTACTAACGGTGATGCCCAGAGAGAAGCCTGCACACGTTCAATCACACCTTGTGATTCCAAATCGTTTAATGTTCTTGCAACCTCATCACGCATTGCATGGGGAACATTGCGTGCTCTGAAAAATTTCAGTTGCGCATTTACTTTCAGTCCCAAATGTGCTTTATAGTCCTTAGCGCAACCAAGGCCCGGTGCACAAATGTCTGCAAACTCTTCACATAGACGAGAAACACTGTCTGAAGCCACAGTCTGGTTCACTGATAGGACCTGATTTACTATAGACAAGTTAAACAACTGAAACAAATCGAAACCAAACAAGTTCACTGCAGAAGAAGAACGAAGGACGTACAATGACACAAGTTTTGTTTGACCCTAGTATGTTGCAAGAAGGCTGCACTGTCCTAACACAGGGATTGCTTGTCCTGAATAGCTATTTAACTTAACATTTGTGGCACGCAACGGAGGTGTGCCCAGCTGTTTGTACGTGTCTTGATTGATCAGTGAAACTGCAGCTCCGTTATCGAGCTGGAATGGTATCACTTTGCTGTTAATGTCCAAGTCTACAAAAAGTTTATTGTCCTGCTGACGACAAGAGCCACTGTCTCGTGCAACATGAACTGACACTGGTACAAAATCACTTGCGACATGACAGGATTTCCGGCGACGTCGACGCACACTATTTGTGGGACGAACACAGTCACTGTTAGAGAGAGTGGCACTGGGCGGAGTGGAATGAACTACATGAATTTCCATGGGCGAAGTTCCACGAGCCAGAGTATCCTTGGTTCGATTCCGATTCCGGCGCGAAGCAAAGGGCCTGGAATGGTTGTGAGTGTCCGATCTGAGCTTTTTCTGGCAAACACTTTGAACATGTCCTTTTTTATTACAGAAAAAGCAAATAGCCTGGCGTGACGGGCAGTTCTCACGCGAATGTCTAGTAGCACACCGCGGGCATGATTTTAGCACTGCATTTGCTTGCCTGCGCGGCACACGTGGCTGAGAGCCAGGCGGGCGTTGCGCGGCCAGGCGCGAGGGCTGTTTACTGCTCCGTGCAGCTCGCCCGGCGGGCTGGTTAACGTGACACACGGCTGGGGAAGTTTCAAATGATTTCTGAGAAAAGTCAAGTGTGTCCTGCCGATCCAATATGTCCATCACTTGTTCAAGGGAGGGGTTGACTAGTTTCAAAATTTGCTCCCATATACGAACATCAGTAACGTTCTGTGCAGTTGCATCACGCACCATAGTATCTGAATAAGGGAGTCCACATTGACACTCAAAAGCACAATCCCTAGTAAGGCCTTGCAAGGTTGCAACCCACTCCCGATTAGTTTGACCTGCCGTACGTTTTGTATGAAAGAAGGTATACCTTTTTGCAACTACATTGACTGATTCTTTGAAATATGCATCTAATGCAGACAAAATTTCGTCGTAGGACAGTTGCTACGTCACGTCGGGGAAATAATTTGACTGTCACACAGTACGTGTGCACCCCGACGGATGCTAACAAAAATGGCTGCCGCTCATTACTTTGAATTCTGTAGGCGGCGAGATGGAATCCAAATTGGCGTGACCACTCCGTCCAGCTTTCCAGTGCAGCATCAAAAGGACGAAAAGGTGGTGCAACAGCGTGTTATGGCTGCGGTAGCGGTGGAGCGGCGGCTGCCGCATCGTTTTGCCTCGCACGTTGACCCTGGACGAGCTGTCCAAGGGCATCCAATAAGGTCTGCGTCTGCTGATTCTGCAAGCGATAAAATTCGGACAGTACATCTGGAGATGGTGGCGAAGCCATTACACAAGTGAATCAGGGCAGTATAGTTACGAACGCGGTTTGGCCTCGTCGCCAAAATGTTGTGGATTGGCAGGAGCCAACCCACGGGGTTTGGAGGAAGCCGAAAGGCACGCGTTTAAGCTCACGCAGGCTGGCGTGAGGTCTGGAACAGGACAAGGTATGTAGAACTTAGAAAAAAAGGAGGTAACTGGTAGAATACTTAACTTTAATCCATTAATGTTGAACGTAGCTCTGGTCTGTACATTCTTTACAATATCAATAGCAACTGATAATGGCGCCTTGCTAGGTCGTAGCAAATGACGTAGCTGAAGGCTATGCTATCGTCTCGGCAAATGAGAACATATTTTGTCAGTGAACCATCGCTAGCAAAGTCGGCTGTACAACTGGGGGCGAGTGCTAGGAAGTCTCTCTAGACCTGCCGTGTGGCGGCGCTCGGTCTGCAATCACTGATAGTGGCGACACGCGGGTCCGACGTATACTAACGGACCGCGGCCGATTTAAAGGCTACCACCTAGCAAGCGTGGTGTCTGGCGGTGACACCACAGGAACATCATTTATCAACAATTACTTTGCGATTGAGAAAATCAACTCCTTGCTCTTCAATACGCCTTAATTTTGATTTCGAAGTTTCCACGCATTACTGTTTGTGTTCGACAGTTAGCTTTATACCCAACTTCCTGGCAGATTAAAAACATGTACCGGACCGAGACTCGAACTCCCGAGTTCGAGAACACCGGACTCTCTCTGTTCGAAATCACAGTACGAGACATAGTGCTTCAATCAAACATTGCGCTATATTTTGCAATAAGAATAATGAAGACACTGCCTTTTTTCGTCAGCTGTTTCAAAGCTTCCATCGAAATTTAGTGACTCGAGGCAAAATGATAAAGTAAATTTGAATATGGGCGGGCAACTGCTTTTTGCAGTAACCAGATCGCGTATTTTAGTTTCCTCGAGAAAAGAAGTGCAATTACATTTCATTTTGACCGGTCTGGATACAATGCACAGTCACTTTTAGCCGTTTGCTCTCGCGCGGCTCTGCGTTACACTTCTACTCAATGGTTTATTCACTGTGTGTGTCGGCGTGGAGGGGAAAGCCATTTGCTTTGATTGATGGCCCTTTTCAAAACATGAGCTGCCCTTCCAGAGGGCCACTACTAACTCTTTTTTTTTTTTTTTTTGCGGATCTGATCTTTCTGTGTTCTTTGTCTGCTGTATTAATGTCGCAGTCATTGGACAGAGTAAAAGCAATTTTACAAATGGCGCCGGTTGCAATGGTTAGTGCAATCCATTTGACTTAAGTTACCGGATGGATTGTAATAATTACCACAGCTTGTGCTCACCATTGCTCCGTAGCATGATTATAATCACAAATCAGAAGTGTGTGTGTGTGACACGTAGGTTTCTTTAAAAAAAGATAACCTTAATCTACATTAAGTATTTCGCAAGCCGCCGTACGTGTGCGGTGGTAGATACTCTGGGAGCACTATCATTTCTCCGCTTTGCTCTTCCAACAAATACGTTCAAACAAAAATTCAAGGACATACAAAAATGCAAATGTGCTCAAAAGTTAAATAGTCGTAGTTCATCACATTAATTTGCCAATACGGCTGAACTGACGTGGATTAAACCGTTGTAACGTTCTTCACCAAAGCCTGTAGATCTTTCTGAATGCGAAAAATCTATCATTCCAGAGATCCTCCTCGAAAGAAAACCATTTTCTCATGTCATTTTTTCCGATGGCACTCACTGCATGAACATCACATGTTTCGAGATACTTCCGCTGCCTTCATCCATGTATTAAACCCAAAGCGAACAGAAGGGCACAAATGTTAGACTTTTTCCACTCGACACTTCATGTCCTAACTCCCAATAACATTCATTACCTTAAACTATACAAAATTCAATATGTAACCGCAAAAAAATGCTAGAATTTTAAATAACAATTGGTAAATACACCCACAGTGACCTTCGCGCCAGTACGAAGAAAACTTCTACAACTTATGCAACTTTTATTTATTTATTTATTTATTTATTTTTATTTTTTTAATTTCCACACTGGTGGTAGACTAGATGCTACAACATTCCTCACGTCGTATACGGCATGATCAATGGTCGAACAGCTGTTTTTGTCGCGAAGTATTTCCTTCGCTGCGCTGTTCTGCCCTGCCCTGCCTTCGTCGGCTGCGTCCCAGTCTGCGCCCGGCCGCACTGCATCGTGACACTCGCTTCTTGTGGGGCTTAAAAATAATAAATAATTTTAAACTGGCCAAAGCGAGTGCAACAACACGCGATGCACATTTTAGGCGGAAGGTTCGAGGCTTCGCGATCAGCTAGACGGGACACCGGTCGCCGTGGGTGGCGTCCGGCTACATTGGGAGCAAACTCTCTGGTCGAAAGCAGTACAAGTTGGAGATGGGGATCTGCTTCTGAAATGATTCAAAGACCTAGAGCCCTCTACGGAGTGGAAAGTTGGTGATGCGGAAAAAAGGAGCAGTAGCTCATCTCATCCGAGAGTCCTCTCTTAGCGACTTAAGTGAGCGGAACGAATGTTCTAGGACAGGCTGCTGCAACAGCATGCCACACATCATGCTTAGTTAGTCACTATGGTATAGACCATTATTGTAAGTTACGCCCCGCTAGCTACAGAAAAGTATTGTAGTAAAAGAATGTTCGAATGTGTGTGAAACCTTATGGGACTTAACTGCTAAGGTCATCAGTCCCTAAGCTTACACACTACTTAACCTAAATTATCCTAAGAGCAAACACATACACCCATGCCAGAGGGAGGACTCAAATCTCCGCCGGGACCAGCCACACAATCCATGACTGCAGCGCCCTAAACCGCTAGGCTAATCCCGCGCGGCAGTATTGTAGTATGTAACACATATTTTACTGTTGTGAACAGCTTTTGTCAGCAATGAAAATAACAGGAACCGAAAAAAGGCCAATTCTTTAGAGTACAGCATTAATGCAGAAGATATTTTGCCACTTTTTATTTTGCTCTTAATTCAATAAGACATGTCGCATGGCTCTTCCGTGTCGACCCATTCGACACTTCTCAGCGAGGACGATTAACTCTACGGAGCGGGTAGCGCTCGGGCGCGGCGTTTTACTTGGGAGCGACCGAGCTGCAAGGAAATGAATCGCGAAATGATGGTGCTAGCTCCCGTCGCATGCAGTGGACGGACAGCCAAACTGGACAGACAGCCACGAGCTCTTTTGCGGAAATATTTCTGAAAGCTTTTGCTGTTACTGGAGGGTCAGGAACTAAACTAAACTCCGCCCGAATAGGCCATGAAGGCCCTAAATAACGAAAAGTGTGAGATCATCCACATGAGTGCTAAAAGGAACTCGTTAAACTTCGGTTACACGATAAATCATTCTAATCTAAAAGCCGTAAATTCAACTAAATACCTAGCTATTACAATTGGTTCAAATGGCTCTGAGCACTATGGGACTTAACTTCTGAGGTCATCATTCCCCTAGAACGTAGAACTACTTAAACCTAACTAACCTAACGACATCACACACATCCATGCCCGAGGCAGGATTCGAACCTGCGACCGTAGCGGTCGCGCGGTTCCAGACTGTGGCGCCTAGAACCGCTCGGCCAACCCGGCCGGCTATCACAATTACGAACGACTTAAATTGGAGAAACACATAAAAAATGTTGTGGGGAAGGCTAACCAAAGACTGCGTTTTGTTGGCAAGGACATTTAGAAAATGTAACAGACCTACTAAAGAGACTACCTACACTACGCTTGTCTGTCCTCTTTTAGAATACTGCTGTGCGGGGTGGGATCCTTACCAGATAGGACTGACGGAGTACATCGAAAAAGTTCAAAGAAACGCAGCACGTTTTGTATTATCGCGAAATATGGGAGAGAGTGTCACAGAAATGATACAGGATTTGGGCTGGAAATCATTAAAAGAAAGGCCTTTTTCTTTGCGACGGAATCTTCTCGCGAAATTCCCATCACCAACTTTTTGCTCCGAATGCGAACACCGACCTACATAGGGAGGAACGGTCACCACGATAAAATAAGGGAAATCAGAGCTCGTACGGAAAGATATAGGTGTTCATTCTCTCCGCGCGTTATACGAGATTGGAATAATAGAAAATTGTCAAGCCGCGCGGGGTAGCCGCGCGGTCTAGGGCATCTTGCCACGGTCCGGGCAGCTGCCCACCTCGGAGGTTCGAGTCCTTCCTCGGGCATGGGTGTGTGTGTGTGTGTGTTGTTCTTAGCGTAAGTTAGTTTAAGTTAGGTTAAGTACCGTGTAGGCTTAGGGACCGATGACCTCAGCAGTTTGGTCCCTTAAGAATTCACACACATTTGAACATTTTTGAGAATAGTGAAGGTGGTTCGATGAACCCTGTGCAAAACACTTGAACGTGATTTGCAGAGTAGCGCTGTAGATGTAGATGGCCCAACGGTGTCGAGCGGCCGCCGTGTCATCCTCAGCCCACAGGCGTCACCGGATGCGGATATGGAGGGGCATGTGGTCTGCACACCGCTCTCCCGGCCGTATGTCAGTTTACGAGACCGGAGCAGCTAATTCCCACCGGAGCCGCTACTTCTCAGTCAAGTAGCTCCTCAGTTTGCCTCACAAGGGCCGAGTGCACTCCGCTTGCCAACAGCGATTGGCAGACCGGATGGTATCCATCCAATTGCTAGGCCAGCCAGACAGCGCTTAACTTCGGTGATCTAACGGGAACCGGTTTTAGGACGGTCAGGAAGTGAAGTAAGTTATATTTGCCATTCTATAAGATTGATACTTTTAGCATGCAGACGGTATTCAGTTTCAAAAAAATAAAGGAACAAGTGGCTTAAACTCTCGACTTTACACTGCGTTACGTATACCATGGGAACACACATAGATACTACTCTGGAACAGCTGGTTCATAATACCCAAGACTTCTTCCAGGAAGGTACACATCCGGCAAAATTACAAGTTCGTGTATGTGGGATTTAACGATTCTGGGTGGCAGCCAATTTTATTGCCACCGTAAGTGAACGACTCTGTGTTTGCTTCCGTATCGGCCAGCTGGCGTCTAGGCTATGTGCCAAAGACTGTACCTACGAGAGCTATTCGGATAGTAAGGAACGATCGGCAGCGAAATGGAAACCACAGTGAAAATCAAAACTGTTTTATCTGCAACAGTTAGCTGCACTTCCTAGCTATGCCTCTACATAGTCGCCGCCCTGACTTACACATCTGTCGTAGCGATGCGTTAACTTTCCAAAACCCTTCTCATAGAAGGCAGCCTCCTGTGCTTTCCAACAAGTTTCTACGCTGAACTGCTGCTCGTTGTCTGTGCCAAAATGTCTTCATAGTCAGTGGTTCATTCGAACAGAGATGAAAATCAGGTGGAGCCAACTCCAGGCTGTATGCTGGGTGATCAAACACTTCTCGTCTAAAACGTTGTGGAAGTGTCCTCTTTGTCCCTGCAGTGTGCGGCTGAGAACTGCCTTGAAGAAGGAAATGCGTGTAGAGTTGCGTGAAATAAGGCGAAATCACCCGGCAGGCACCCATACTTGGCGGGAGACACTATTTTTAGGCATCTATGCGAGCCCACTGTGCGCTCAGAAACGAGAAGATCGACGTGACGTTATCTACGGGCATACTAGAGACACTGCCCTACACGTCAGTGCGAAGCTTCGTCGGATTTTCACTGTGGTTTCCATTTCGCGACAGATCGTACCGTACTTTCTGAATAGTGCTCGTTCTTCACCACTCTTTACATCGTTACTTGTCAGAGCCGCATGCTGTAGACATCATATGTAGGTGGTGCCCATAATGGTGTGACATGTCAGTGTAAATACATGCCTTGAATAACTTCATGCCAGTACAACAAATGATACAGAAATACCAAAATTTGTCACTTCAAATGTTGATACACACACAGCATAACTAGATGTCCATTTTCCTCAGTGAAAAAATTCCAACGCTTCACGCTTCTGGATCCTCAACCAGTGAACAGTGGAATACGAAATCAGTTTGCAATTATGTATGAAAACCTGATTGTAGTAGGTCTGTTACAATTTTGTCAGAGTCCTCTGTCATAATAATTATGAAATACGTTTGTTCCTGCTGCTTTTTTGCATACTTTCGTAGATAAAGACTGAAGTAATTTTGCAATTTTTGCAATTTTGCAAATGTAGTTGGGTGGCGAAGTGGACGTCCGACTACACCCCCAAAGTTCTGGGGTGCAGTGATTTGTATTAGTGAAAAACGCATAGATGCATGGCAGTTCAGAACCCGCTGCAACTACGCAGGTCTTCATCATCATCATCATCATCATCATCATCATCATTATTATCATCATAGTGTGTTGTGCCTATTGGCAAGTTCCTGACACCGTACTGTCCCCATCTGATCCTCTTCAAGGCTAACTGCTGTATAGTCTCCTCTTTTCACTTTATCAGTATTTTTACTCTTGTTCTTCCTATTCTTTTATCCTGTACTTCTACTGTATCTTTGCTCGCAGTATGTGACCCATCCACTTTGCTTTCCTTTCCTTTCCTTTTGTTAATCGGGTTATCGAGAGGTCTTTGTTCCTTTACCTTTTCCGTTATTTCACTGTTCCACATTTTATCCATCCACTTTATTTTCTCAATTCTCCTTCGACCCCACATCTTGAATGCTTAAGTTTCGTCTCATTCTCTTCTTCAGTGTCCAGCTTCTACCGCTGTATAGAGGAGCTCTCCACCAGAAGCATTTAGCCAACCTATTCCTTAACTCCAACCCTGTTTTGCTGTGTATTTTGTGGAAAGTTTGCAATTTCATTGCAGTTCTTGATCACATTTCGTTTTCACTCGTGTAGTTATCATATGTTCCCAGGTGCTGATGCAAGGGGGGAGGGGTTCATAATCCCTCTCCCAAAAGCAAAATTACTGTACTAACAAATGATTTAAACGAAACTGTATGATATTATTAAAAAATTTTATAGACAAGGTGTCCCACTCAAACCTCCCTGATTTCGAGGACCCAGGAGAGAAAGCCACAGTAGATATGAAAATGAAAAATGCTCCACATTGTACAGCATCTCAAAGAATTTATATTCCCGCGTCAGAAGTTCCAAGTATCTTCACCAGAGTACAGCATGGTCGCATGAAGTGAAAATGGCGACTCCACAGCAGCGCGCAAGCAGTAATGTGGTTTGCAGAAACAAAATCGCCGATTACTGTGCAAAGAAATTATCATCGTGTGTATGAATGTGATCCACGTGATGTGAAACAATTAAGGAACGGTATAGGAAGTTTCTGGCAACAGGAAATGTTCTGAAACATTCTGGCGGTGCACGTCACGGAGTTTCAGAAGAGACAAAAATGGTTCAAATGGCTCTGAGCACTATGGGACTTAACTTCTGTGGTCATCAGTCCCCTAGAACTTAGAACTACTTAAACCTAACTAACCTAAGGACATCACACACATCCATGCCCGAGGCAGGATTCGAACCTGCGACCGTAGCGGTCGCGCGGTTCCAGACAGTAGCGCCTATAACCGGACATCAGACAAACGTTTCTCAGAAGCCCACGTAAGTCAATTCGTCAAGCATCTAGGCAACTTGATGTACCTCGATCAACATTACATCGTGTAGTTCACCACCGTCCTCTTACGTGTGCTTACAAAGTGGAAATACTGCAACATCTGACGCCAAACGACAAACCACGCCGACAACAATTTGCTGCGGATATGCTGCAGCGTATTTATATGGATGCCTGCTTCCTGGAAAGATGTTTATTCTCAAATGAGGCAACATTTCATCTATCAGGAAGGGTTAACAGGAATAATGTTCGGATTTCAGGTTCTCAAAATCCGGCACGTTGTCATTGAACATGATCATGATAGCCCTAAACTAAACGTCTGGTGCGGGCTAATACACGACAGGACTGTTGGACCGTTCTTTGCGGAACAAACAGTGAATGGGTCAGTGTATCTGGACATGTTGGAACAGTTTGTGTACCCTCAGATACAAGGCTTGCAACCCAACATCAGGTTTCAACAATGGAGCACCGCCGCATTGGTGAACGGCTGCTCGCAAGTTCCTGGATAGGAAATTTCCCAGTCGTTGGATCGGACGCGGAGGACCCATTGCCTGGCCACCACGTTCACCCGACATTACACCGCTTGATTTCTTCATGTGGGGATTTGTGAAGGATCGCGTGTATGCGACCAAAGTGGACGATATTCCTACGTTGCGACTTTGTGTCACTAATGCGATTGCAAGAATAACAGAGGAAATGTTACAAAGAACTTGGCAAGAAATTGAATATAGACTCGATATTCTTCGTTATACAAATGGTGTACTGATGATAAATAAATAAGTTCATGGAGATGCTCTACAGTGCGGTGCATTTTTCGTTGTCGTATCTACTGTGTTTTTTTTCCTGGGTCTTTGAAATCAGGGAGATTTGAGTGGGACACCCTGTATTTTTTACGTTAATCAAAATCACAGGCATCTGTGGCTCGTTGAACTTGGGATTAACGGTAAATTATAATTGGGGGGGGGGGGGGAGGGGACATTGTAAAACAGTGTCACCCCCGCCCCCTCCGAAACGAACCCTGAATCTGCTCCTGTGACGATGCTCCCCAAATATCTGTGCTGTGTAACCCGTTTTTCGTACTTCTGTTTCACTTTCATATCCTCCCTAGTATGTTTTACGTGCTCTCCTCATTTTAATTTTCTTTGTGCTTATTTTCATTGTGTGTTCTGCAATTCTTCAAGTCTGAATAGCACTAGTTGAAGACATATTGTTTTATCACCAATCAGTATTACATCATCAGTACATCTGATGAAGTTGATCTGTCTCATATGCTTACTCCTTCCCTCTTTATTTGTAACTTCTTTATTATTACGTCTTCGACATACAGGGTGCAAAAAAAAAAAAAATACGCATACAAAATATTAGAGTGTCTGGAGCAGACAGTAAGAAACGCTTTTCTTATCTGACAAAAATGTCACAATTGCATCTTGCCGCCACAGTGATCGGTGAAGTTTTTTGTCGCTAGTGATGTTTAGAGACAGTGTTAAAACTGCTGATTGATGAATATTGTTTTAGAGATGTTGTTAAAAATGTCCATTACACTGATGCACAACTGGCTACTGCGAGCTATTGTTTGTCTAACATGCTCAAAACATCAAGATTTTCCACGAATAATGGCCGCAATTTCAGCCACACCAGCTCGTCTCCAGTGTCTGTCATATCTCGTACGCGAAGCGTTTCGACTCTTCCCACAAAAAGAAATCCATAAAAGGTCATCAACATTTGTAAAAACAGTAGTCTTCAGATGGTAGTTTGGACACCGGCTCTTAACATCATCTTTTTTATCAAAACCTTTATGGAGACTGTTCAGCTATGACATTTTTGTCATCTTCATTTCATCTTCAGTGAATATTCTAAAATTTTGTGTACGTAGTTTTTTTACGCTGTATTCTTACTCCCGATTTCAAACCAGTCAGTCGTATCATTTCTTAGCTTCATCGTTGCTTTCTGCTTTGGTGTAACACCTACATTACTCTCGCTGGGTAAGCAAGTACAAAGGTTGGACGAAAGCAGGTTTATACCCCTCCAATAGGACCGTGCATAGTAAAGCATTGCAGTGCTGAAACCAACCTTTAGATTGAGGACAGCTTTAGTATTTACCGAAGTTTAAGTCGAAACGCCGAAATGCTTTATGATTTATGAAATGCCAGTATTTTAAGTGGTTTCATGTAAAACTTTGTATGCAAATCACGGACGTGGCATGCGCATCATGCTTGTATTTAATGGACACTGCATCACAGCGTACCTGCTGTAGATCCCACGAATGTCAATTTCCTGCCCATTGCCAGTGGAATACAATTTCTGTGTATTTGCGGCCGAAATGTGCAAGTTGCTGGGCCGCGCAGAAAAACTGGCGGTGCCATGACGCGGAAGTGGCAGCCGTGTATTTATGGGGGTAGGGGTGAGTTGGAGCGCATGGGGCGAGTATTTTGCTCGTGGCGGCAAAGTAAACAAGCGGCGCGGAAAAAGCGCACGCTGGTGGTGGTGGGTAGGGGAGCGCATATCGACCGAGAGTGCTCACGCACCGACGCACGCTCCCCCCCCCCCCCCCCCCCCCCCATCTCTTTATTTATACACGCCGTACCGTCGCGGTCTGCGCGCGAACCCCACATTCCAGCCGCCGTTCGCCGCTTTACATTGTTCCAGTATATCTCTCGCTGCTGCTCGCGTCCGGCCCTGGGCGTTATTCGGGCTTTATTTCACTCGCAAGGAAATGGAAAGGCTGCCCAGGACGCAGTCGAGAATGGAGCCCTCCCCGGCTCCTCTCCTGCTGTAGCGCTCCGGCGAGACAACCAGGCGTGCGGGCGAGACGATCCTGTGCTCGCTGCGAATCGTATCTCCCTGCGCGGTTACCGTCACGGTAGCGTCATCCATAGTGTCGCCGCGATTCTGACGTAATTGGGCGGCGTACAAATCTACGTTATTCGTGACTTGTACATTGAACACAAGATTCTTGAAATGGTGTAGCTGCTAGGTTAAAAAAAAAAAAAAAAACATTTGGACCAGAGAAGACAGATCTTTATACGAAGTACATTCAGTGGAAAAAATCACCTCCTTTTGCCCAGTGTAGTGCAGCAACTCGACGTGGTATGGTCTCAACAAGTCATTGGGAAGCCCCTTGCCGAAACAATGAGCCATTCTGCCTCTTTAGCCGTCCATAATTGGGAAATTGTTGCCGGTGTAGGAATTTGTGTACCAACTGACATGTCGATTATGTCCCATTCGTGTAGAGCAATCTGAGCGCCCAAATAATTCGCTCAAATCAGTCGCGAACAATTGTGGCCCGATGACATGGCGCATTGTCATCCACAAAAATTCCGTGGTTGTTTGGGAACATTAAGTCCACGAAAGCCTGTAGAAGGTCTCCAGGTAGCCGAATTTCCAAACAGTCATCGGTTCAGTTGGACCAGAAGGCTCAGTCCATTCCACGTAAACACAGCCCACACCATTATGAAGACACCACCAGCTTGCACAGTGCCTTGTGGAAAACTTGGTTCCATGGCTTCGTAGGGTCTGCGCCACAATCGAACCCTACCATCAGGTCTTACCAACCGAAATCGGGACTTCTCCGACCAGGCAACCGTTTTCCAGTAGTCAAGGGTCCAACCGATATGGTCACGAGGGCAGGAGAGGCGCTGCAAGCGATGTCGTGCTGTTGGGAGAGGCACTCGCTTCGGTCGTCTGCTGCCATAGCCCGTTAACGCCAAATTTTGTCGCACTATCTATTAATGGCTTTTCGTCGAACGCCTCACATTGATTTCATGCAGTGTTGCTTGTCTGTTAGCATTGATCAGCGATCATTCAACAGTGATCCACAGCTCATGAAAAATAGCCGGAACTGGGTCCGAGTACATCTCGCCCGATGACATCTCGGACGTGCTCAGTAGGACTGATGTCAGGCGGTTGAGGGGGCAAGAGAGGGATAGAGTGGGTGTCCATGGAATGCGCTCTAAACCAATTTGGAATAGTTTGGGAGCGATGGAATGTCGTATTGTGTCGCTGAAAATACCGTACCGATCTTGTATGTGTGAGTGGGGGGAAGGGGGGAGGGTCGTGCTGTAGCCGAACAAACGGGTGTACAGTATATGATCGGGCAACAGATTCCCATCTGGTCCGTCGGAGAGATACGCTAGCAGAAACATCGAGGAGCCCCATTTCAGCACGTGTAAACATTCCCTGCAGGAGAATACCTCCACCATTAGTTTGAACGCGTCCCTTCCAGAAAGTGGGATGCGTGTTCTTTCCGACGGTAATACTCCGCCAACGGCGGTGTTCTTGCGTCCCAGCTTCTCTCTGTGCCATGTGCTGTGTACTGGGTAGACGGCGCCCATGATAATTCAACTGTGTGGCACCATTTCCCTGAAATCTTGCGCTCGTGCAAAATCCGTGACACGGCGGAACGTATTTAAGTACTTTCTCATGGACGGAGTGTTCCTTGTGTTTCAACTTTGCCGAAATTACCAAATATCTTCTCCAGCCTGCGCTCTAATGCCATGCCAATAGCCAATACAACGTCTGACGACCAGCCAGTCACGCGACACGCGGAACTACGTAATTCGTCGTAGTGACAGGAGCGGTATCCATAACATCTAATTAAAGTGCTCATTTAAAATACCTCCTTTACAGTATCTCAGAATTGAAGATAATGTCTCTCTTTAGCACTCACTGATTCGTTTAAAGTCGCAGTACCATGGATGACTGCTTTGATTTAAATTTATCCGCTTCTACTGAATTTCGTGGTTGTATCAAATTCTTGAAAGTTACCAGTTCCATCCAAAATTGTCATTAATGTTGATTATAGTATTACGTACACGACGCGTTTTGACAGATCATAGTTCGATCGTCAGCGTTCGTTATTCGATGCCAGATATAACAACAACTGGGAAGAGTCTTTGCAACCAGAGACAATGAACAAAGTACCTGCAAGATGAACAAATATGGAAAATTTGCTGTAACTAATCGTATTTCCTTAACAGATTACTTACTTGGTAGTCTTGAGGACTACTTTCAACTGTTTCACATAGAAAGGGTAGAAGCTAGATCCGCCAGACTAATTCTAAACTGCTGTGCACACCAAGCTGTACAAAAAAGTTCTGAGTGAACAGACTCAGAGTAACGTAAGCAATCTATACAGTAATTTTACCACTTTACTTTAGTGTTGGCAGTGTGATGTGAATACTAACATACAAGGGAAGCTTACATTCAACAGGTCACACATTTTGATAGTCTTTCACACGGTTGTAGTACGTACTTAAATGTATCAAAGGGGAGACAAGGGCACGTTTACGCGTAGCACTTTCCTCGGGAACCATTCTTCCTAGAGCGCTACCGACAGTGGAAGATCAGTACTGCCATCTAATGAGGGCTCTCACTAACTTGGCGGCACCACTTGATTGAACGTCTTAGCGCGAAGAACTTTTTTTATGTGAAGTGAGAAATTTTTTTACTCATATATCGAAGGTAATGAACGTTTCCAGAATACTCGTAGATACACTGATGTACCGAAACATTATGACCACATGCTTAACAGCTTGTTTGTCCGTCTTTGGAACGAAACACATCACTGGTTTCGCGTATCAGGGATCCGACAGTTTATCGCTAGGTTTGTGGCATTATATGTCTACGGACAGGCCATGTAATTCGCGTAAATAACGGATCGCTGATTTGTGTTCACAGTTATGGCTCCCTATAGCGATCCAGATGGGTTCCAAAGGGTTCCATCAGGCGAATTTGGTCATCGAGATATCAAAGTTAGGTCACTATAATGTTCCTCAAAGCGCTGTAACACGATTCTGGCTCCGTGACACGGACAGTCGTTCTATGACATCGCCGCAGGAGAAGACATCAAACATGGAGGTATGCAGATGGTTCGGAGTTGTCAGCGTTTCTTCGATTACTACCACGGGTCTCATGCGAGAGCAGGAGAACGTCATCCCATGGCAAAATACTGCTCCCACCAGCCTGCGTCCATGGCGCGCTGCAAGTTTCGAGCCGCCGTTCACCTCGATGACGGTGTTTGTGGAGATGACCAGCCATCTAGTGTGGCAACAGTGTGATTCACCCGAAGAACCGACACATTTCCATTGATCGGCGGTCGAATCCCGATGGTCCCGTGCACACTGCAATTGTAATTGACGCTGTCGTTGGGTAACATGTGAACACGTAAGGGTAGTCTGCTGTGGAGCTCCATGTTCAACAATGTACGATGAACGGTATCCTCCGAAACACTTGTGCGTGCACCAGCATTGTACACTTTCGGCAGAGATACTACAATCACTATCTGTACTTCACAGATCAGGCAAGCCTCCGAAGAGTCGTCGACGTCCAACCGTTTAGCGCCTAATGGTAGTTTCGCTGTCCTATACTTTCCGTAGATGCTAAGTCAGTAGCACGCGAACATTCTACCAGCTTCGCCATTTTCGAGATACTCGTTCACAGGCCCTGCTAATAATAATCTGCCCTTTGTCAAAGTCGCTTATCTCAATGGATTTTCCCATTTGCAACCCATATCTTCGCCCGGGTGATCCCTCGTCCGTGGCTGCTGCTGTCACACACTGTTGTTACCGCGTCACGTGCCCGCAACGCCACAGACGGCATCCAGCATCGTTTTGGGCAGTAGTCATAATGTTGTGGCTTGTCAGGGTAAATATATGTTCGTTTGCAGAAGATTATTCTGCTTTAAAAAGTACATTTGTGCAAGTCGAAAGCCTGAAAGTTACTACTGCAGTTACGAAACAAAGCGATGGATCACGTTTGCGCACTGTTTTGCATTGCCATCCTGACTGATACCCCAGTTAAGAAAACAAATGCAACATCAATTGAAAACCCAATAAAATAAAGGACAGGGGCATAAAAGATAGAAATTGCTAGAAGGGCTTCTTGACAAAATGAATCTCAAGCAGAAGTAAGAGAGTAAACACTAATAAGGACAAGAAACTGCTAAAAGGAAGAACAAGCAAAAATGTAGATAGCCCTGCTTCTGAAGGCATCATTAGTGCTCTGCCCAAAGGTAGGTTTTCTCATGGTAACTCTCCATGCTCTTCTACCATATTCTTCAGGTCCGTGTAATTTCTGCGTCCCTTTGTGTTGTCTGTCATGTTGTATCTCCTCCTTGCTCTCAATCTCCTCTCACTAACTAGTGCTCCCATTAGCGTCTGTTAGCAAGCACTGCTGTTTCCACGAATGTCCCATCTAGTTCTTCCTCGTCCGCAATTCGTGGTGTAGTGGCTAGCGTTGCTGCCTCTGGATCACGGGGTCCCGGGTTCGATTCCCAGCCGGGTCGGGGATTTTGTTCGCCTGGGGACTGGGTGTTTGCGTTGTCCTCATCATGGGCGTTGATAACCACGCCATTGAGCACCCCACAAACCAAATATCATTGTCATCAGTTCTTCTTTCTTTCTTTCTCTTATAACCTGCAGCAGTCTAATGAAGAGGTTTAAAATTGCCTTTGAGTTTACTGCTTGAAACTATACAACCAATCAAAAAGAAATTAAGAATGTGTCGAGCATATTCGATGCATTCCTGCTGTTGTCATCTGTAAGTACGGTGTACACACACTACAAATTATGTCGACATACACTGCTGTGACAGGGCGGCACTAGAACTTACATGTGACAACACAGTTTACAAGCATAAATATCATTTATTAACGATGAATATCTCCAATAATTGTACTTGACTTTCGTAGTAGCTGCATGCGTGGGGTCCTATACCTAGTACAATTTGAATGTAAATATCTTTGCTGTCTCTTCGCCATTTGCTATTTAATCACTATGGCTGAAAATGGTTTGCAAACACCTATTGCTCAGTAAGTAACGGCTGCTATGTCAGAACTGTAGCCATTCTACGACCTCGTAATTGTCTGTGAAAAAGGGAAATGTGGTAGCCTCAGAAAGGAACTGCAGGGTAAACAGTTCATTGAGCTTATCTATTACTGTTTTGTATGAACTATACCCATGTATTACGATCCTGGAAGCGCATTTCTGAATTCGTTCCATGTCACGCCCACTTGTTAAGGACTTCCAAACACTTCAGTACTACGCTAGAGTTGGTACTTTACTTGAATTGACGTGTTCGTCCCAGTTCTTATCTCTTCATGCTGTTACTATTAATCATTTAACGGTGTGAAGATCTCCAGAGACTCCACCACTAATCCAAAACTATCATGTTCTCTTCGTCATGTGCTTTATCTTGCATTAATACTCATTTTAAGTAGAACTGTCATTCATAGCAGCAACTGGAGTCGCTGCAGTTCCGCTTTTCCTTGCGGTCATCCAGCTACAGGAATTTGCGGTAAACATTAACATCGTCAGCGAACAATCAGGGAGTGCTGCTCACCGGTCAGATAAATCTACGCTAACTGATCAAAAGTATCCGAACACACCCAGTAGAGAAACAGTAACGGCAGAATGGGTCGCTCAGGATAGTTCAGTAACTTCGAGTGGGGACTGGTCATTGGATGCCTACTGAGTAACAAATCCATCAGTGGCATTTCAACCCTTCTAAAGCTGCCCAAGTTTATCGTCGGTGATGTGACTGTGAAGTGGAAACGCGGGAGAACAATCACAGCTGAATTAAGACTTGGGAGACATCATATACTGACAGACATAGACCGTCATCGATTGCGGAGGGTGGTTGTAAAAAATCGCTTGAAATCAGCGGAAGGAGTCACCCGTCAGTCCAAATGTGCTCCCAGCAATCCAGCTAACACAGTCACTATGTGTAGTGAATTAACAAGAAAAGGATACGGTGGTCGAGCAGTTTCTCAAAAGGCACACATTTCTGGAGTCAGTGCTAAGCGATGCTTGAGGAGGAGTAAAGAGCGACGTCACTGAAGAGTGGATGACTTGAGACGAGTGATTTGGATGATGAATCACGCTATACCCTGTGGCAGTATCTGGAGAATGTTACTCGCCACCACGTGTTGTGCCAACAGTTGAAGTACGGAGGAGGTGGCGCTACGGTATGTGGGTATTTTTCGTGGTCAGGATTTTGTCCCCTTTTTACGCTTAACAAAACGCTAAGTGAGGAAGGATGTGAAAACTTTTCAACATTGTGTACTGTGTACGGTAGGGGAACAGTCGGAGACGGTAATTGTACCAGCATGACGATGCACTTTGTCACGAATTAGCATCTGAGAGACAATAGTTTATGGACAGTAACGCTCCTGAAATGGGCCGGCGAGCCTTGAGTCCCGACGTGAAACCAATGGAACACCCTTGAGATGAGTTAGAACGTCGACTCCGCTCCAGACACAGCGTGCATAAATACCTTTGCTGGTTTCGGTTCTTGGCGCAAGAATGGGCTGCCATTCTTCCATAAACTTAGAAACAGTTCATTGTAAGTGTACACAGCATTGTTCAAGCCATTATAAAGTTGGAGGATGAACACACCCCCTATTAGTGTTCTCTAATAGATTTTTCCTGTGACGCTTCCTTCGGACGTTCCCCAAGTTACTTTAGTTTCTTTGGAACATTCGCGGTTAAGTAAAATATGGCTTTGTTATGGTTTTTAAATTTATGCAGCTATAACTGTAGGGGAATGCAGACTTTTTGGGCGAATTTCATTAACTGAAGCGTCCCAGGGTATCAGCCGACTCGAGGCGTCTTATCGTGGGAACGCTTCCCCGAATTTTCCCCTCGCCATCTTCAAGCGAACTGTCGGGTTCATCGTTCCTTCATAGTTGCTGGACCACAGATTCCTCTGCGTAGGGCACAATGGCTGGATTAGTTGCGTGCCTCCGGAAGAGATATCATAGCTGATAGTGATGGTCCCTTGGCAGGGGAAGAGGGGAACGGACGTCGAGTCATGATGCCGCCAGTCTATTCCGCTCGCTGATTCCGTCGCTTTCACATCAGAGCTTTCCAGGGGTATTTTTGGTAACGCTACGTACCATGAGGATCTCAGCTTTAACTACTTTCGACAACTAGTAGCCGCAGAGCCGCTTTTGTTTATACGTGTTGGATCACTTCTCAAGACGGATTATATTACATCAGTGGTGGAGAAATTGGTGTCTGAGGATGCCAGTTATGTCGAAACCGTTTACAATGGTGTAAACACTGGAGCGATCGTCTCTTTATAAATCTTTTATACACCTAGTCCTCAGCACATTGTAAAATTATTATCCAATGTTTCCGACGTTATTGGAAGTGGCCTTCTACAGGGTATATATCATCTGGTCAACTGACAATCGCTTAGGTACAGTCATTCTACACTGAGGTGTCAAAAGAAATGGCACACCTCTTAATATCGTGTCCGACCTCCTTTTGCTAGGAGTAGTGCATCAACTCGACATGTCATGGGCTCAACAAGTCGTTGGGAAGCCCCCTGCAGAAATACTGAGCCATGCAACGTCTCTCGATTATGTCCCATAAATGCATGATGGGTGGCCAAATCATTCGCTCGAATAGTTCAAAATTTTCTTCGAACCAACACGAAGACGTCCTGCAGCTCTACCCTTTACCTCCTGAATGTGGGGACGCCATGTTAACCGCTGGTCTAGGGTTACCCCGAGATATTTTGCGGTTTTACACCACGGGATGGGGCCTGCCGTGATCGTCACCGGCTCTAAGTCAGGTGGCAGCACTCGTATAGTGAATATTACTGCCTGACTTTTAGCGGCGTTAAATTTCAGCCGCCATTTCGTGGACCAGCTACCTAAAGTCTCACACCCTAGCTGGAGACGCCGTCTCATTTCTTGCAGGTTCATGCTCCGGACGAGCAGCGCAGTGTCGTCGGCATTTAATGCGAGCGCCACCTGCGCCACCCGTGGAGCATCTGCAGTGCAGAGGGAGTACAGCAGGGGGCCGAGTACGGACCCCTGCGGCACTCCAGCCTGGATCGGTCGTTGGGTAGACACTCCCTCCTCAAGGTGCACATGAAAGGTCCGGTTTTCGAGGTAGGACTTCAGTAGCACCCCGTGCGACGTCGGGACCCCGCGCACGAATGGTTTGTACACGAGGCCGTCGTGCCACACGGAGTCAAATGCCCTAGAGACGTCCAGGAACACCGCCCCAAGGTATTCCCGGGTCTCCAGGGCTCTCATGACTTCCTCCACGACACGCATGAGTTGGTGTTCTGTGGAGTGGCCCTGCGAAAACCGAACTGTTCATCGGGAAGCAGGTGTTCGGCCTCCACGTGCCTGAGGAGGCGTTTGGCGTAGAGGCGCTCGAATACTTTCGAGAGTGTGGGCAGGAGACTAATCGGGCGGTAGGAGGCCGCCAGACGGGTGTCCTTGTCTGTCTTAGGGATTGCTACCACTTCCGCGTGTTTCCACTCGGAAGGGTAGATTCCCGTGCGCAGGATGGTGTTAAAAATGTCTGTGAGCGTCTGGTATGCCTCTGCTGGGAGTTCGCGCAGGAGGATGCCGACGATGCCGTCATCCCCTCCCGCCTTTTTCGGGCTGATTGTCCGTAGCTGCAAGGCCACTTCATCCACTGTAATTTGTTCAATGTCATCTCCGTCTTCTCTGGCCGCCAGGAAGGTGGGGAGCTGTGTTTCTACCAGGCGAACGTGTTCTGCGTCCACGACGTCTACCATGGGCGTGAAAGACGCCACGAAGTGGTCGGCCAACACGTTCGCCTTTTCATCGGGGTGGCTGAAGACCTCTTGGCCTACCTGAATGGGTGGGACGCTCCTACGGCGTCTCAAAAATGATTTTGCGACGCGCCAGGCGTTGCCGTCAGCAGGGTCAAGAGTTTCCACCAGAGCCGCCCATTCCCTGTTTCGGTGGGCCTCGACTGCTGCCTCGATCTCCCGGCGCATGTGCTTAAACCGGGCCTTTGTGTGAGGTTGGCGTGTAATTTGCCACTCTCGGAAGAGCCGGTTTTTCTCCCTGATTTCGGCCGGAAGGCGACGGGAGTTAAACGGTGGATGTTGTGGGGGAGGCGGTGAAGATGCTTCAGCGGCCTGGAGTAGTTTTTCGGTGAGATACTGCAGACCAGTGTCCGTGCCGATCGTGGAAGGGTCTGGGGCGTCTGTCAGGAGACGGAGGACCTCCTCCTGATAGCGCTCTCGATTTAGGCGCCTGAAGTTCGGGCGACGTGGCGGAAGGGCCGCTCCGACGATGTCCACGTCATAGATCATTGCGACGTGATCTGATGACAGTGCACAGCGCGTCGATGCAGAGATGTGGTGCCCTATACCTTTTATAAGTGCTATGTCCAGCACATCGGACAACAGACCCTGGCGAGCCGGGAAGATAGTGTGGTCGGATGGCCCCAGCGCCATGGCGCCATTTCTCTGAGCAGCTCTGAGGAGACGGCGGCCGCTGGCATTTGTGAGGCGGGAGTTCCACTCCGAGTGCTTCGAGTTGAAGTCACCCGCAATGAAAACCCGCCCCCCAACTGCCAGTAGCGCGTCGATATTCTGGTCGGCAAGAATAGCACGTGGGGGCTTATAGGCAGCAACAAAAGTTATCTGTCCTATTGCGGTGGTCACGCTGACTGCTGTGGCTTCCACTGATACTAGATCAGGGAGGTGGGTGGCATGGTGCATCAGTGCTCGTCGCACGTACACGGCCGTCCCGCCACCGGCAGTCGGCCTGTCATAGCGATAGCAGGCATAATTGGCTGCCCTGACTTGAAGTGATAGCTCAGCCAATGCACTGTCCTTTTATACCTTGTGTATGCGATGCTACCGCCATCTGTATATGTGCATATCGCCATCCCATCTCTTTCGTCATCTCTGTGCATGATACAAAATTGTTAAGGCTTTCGTGGCCACTTGTTGACAAACTGCCTATTGGTTTCCGTCTCGGGTTCTTCGGCCGACGTTCACCTAATGATTTTACTGACGTTTCGCCAGCACGAGTGGCTGGCATTGTCAAAGCTTCACCCTCCATTGCTGGTGGTGAACTGGAGCCGAGCTCGCGGCCGCAGACTATATGTACCTGGCGCGCCACCGTCCGAGGGCTTCTCCGCAGTCTTTTCCGGTGTGGTTCTCTTCTTGCTACCTGCGACGGTCTTTCGCTACAGTACGGGAAGCCAGGATCCGTTTATCTTAAGGCTTTCCTCTTTTTTGTTGAAACTGTTCGCGTGTTTTTGTATTTCTACAGCTTCTCTGAACAAGCGCGTGTAATAGTGCTTCTCTACAGCCAGAATTTCCGTGTCGGCGAATTTTATTATGTGGTCGGTCTCACTTAGTGCGTGATCTGCCACGGCCGATTTCTCCACCTGCCCCAACCTGCAATGTCGCTTATGCTCTTTGATCCTGGTGTTAATTGATCGTCCAGTCATTCCGACATAAACTTTTCCGCATGTTTATGATATATGGTATATTCCCGACATTGCAAGTGGGTCCCTTTTTCTCCTTCGCCGATCTAAGACACTCTTTGATCTTCCTTGTCGGTTTGAAAATAGTCTTTACGCCATGTTTGTGCAATATACGGCCGATTCTGTCCGTCACTCTGGGAATGTATGGGAGAAAGGCCGTACCCGACATTTCTTTTTCTGATTCCTTACTTCGCCGAGTGTTTGGCTCTTTTACACTTCTATTATAATTTGTGGAATACCCATTGTTCCTCAGAACAATTTCCAGGTGTTGCATTTCTCGTCTGAGGTGCTGCGGCTCACATATTCGTCCTGCTCTCGTTACGAGCGTATTAATCATGCCTCTTTTCTGGCTCGGGTGGTGGTTTGATAGTTTGTCCAGGTATCAGTCCTTGTGTGTCGGTTTTCGATACACGCTGTGTCCCAGGTTGTTGCCGTCCCTTGTGACCAGCATATCTAGAAATGGCAGTTTCTTGTCCTTTTCTACATTCATGGTAAATGTTATAGAGGCTGTTGAAGATCCATAAGTCTGCGACCGCGAGCTCGGCTCCAGTTCACCACCGTCAATGGAGGGTGAAGCTTTGACCGTGCCAGCCACTCGTGCTGGCAAAACATCAGTAAAATCATTAGATGAACGTCGGCCGAAGAACCCGAGACAGAAGCCAATAGGCAATTTGTCTGTGTGTGATGTATATTAATGAACCGTAGAATACCTACATCTGTATGACTATGCACTTCTGCAGTCCGTGTCTTCAACCGATCGAGTGGACTCATTCGAGGGGGGTGTGGAGGAGTAAAAGAAGAAGAGAACCTCCTTTGAACATTCGTATATGGTTTTCCTTATAGTAAGGCGAAAACAGAAACGTTTGCATTGGAAGAGCACACGGATGATCCATTCCCTGTCTTTGTCCAATCCTAGCTTGTGCTCTGTAGCTAACGAAGTCATTGCCAGCGGGACATTAAAACCTTAATTTTCCTTCTTGACCAAGCAGGAGGTGTTACATAGGAAGGCTTGTGCCTCATTCGTGTCTCTCTAGACTTATTTATGTACACGAAGTGGAAGAGAGATGTTAAAAAAAAATACGATCTGATCCGCCCTTCTCCCCCTTTATTTGTAACTCTAAACGTACACACGAGGAGAATATTATGCTTTTTACACTACTGAAACGACCATAGGTTTTTGGTTATTCCATCAAGCTCACAGCACACACATAGAAGTCCTTCCTGAAAGCCAGTCCGCATTCGCTTTCTCTCTTAACAGGAATTACATGAAACGATACCCATTGCGTGGTGTATCCACGAAGAAAGATTTACTGAGAAACAGTTGTGTAGCTTTCAGAGTAATTAACGACAAAGTGTTTTTATACGGTGTCAGAGATAGTAAATTTCCTTACTTCGAACGCCTTAAGAACCGAACTGCACGTGACGGGCCTGCGGTACATCGCCGGCTGCGCACAATTGGGAGTTAATATTCTGTTGTCGGCGCCGCAGGTCAGGGAGCTGTTTGCTGCTTGTGCGGCGGTAAAACGAGACCGATTTGAATAAAAATATTGCTCCCATTCTGTGTAGGCGACGCGGCGAAAATTTATGGGTTGGCGGCTGTGCGCGGAAACGAGCCTCATCAGCGTGTAGGAGACGTTTCTTAATATTCGCAGGAGCGAATGCCGAGGCCGACCATTTTCCAGATACGCGCCCCTCTGCTGAGGGGAGAACAAATTACTCAACAGATGTCGGCGTTTTTAATGGTTTTCATAATTTATAAACGATCAAAAAAAATTGGGGGACTGTGTTAATGCGAGGCCCCAAGCAACCTGTGGTCACTGCTGGCCGCTTGGTCTTCTGCCTTGGACGATATCGTACACTGCTCGTATTAGCTGAGGAGATGGCACCAAGTCGAACAAGAACTCGTGTTTCGTTTGGAAAAAGCACAAACGCACATCGAAGAAGATTCAGACAGTTAGTCGAGATTGAAAACGGGCCTGATGTAAAGTGTGACTAGAAACCTCTCTTTCTCTGTAACTACATCATGTATTGCGCTACCTGAACATGTCTCACTAAATCCGTGTTTCCTCATAAACTTAATAATGGCAACAACAACAGGCTATCTCGAGGAGCTACACAGCCCTCCGTCGACGTCATATTTATCGTATAGTGATTAAAACGTGTATAATTCAGTAACTCGTATACAGTACACTGTTTCCTGTAAATATCCTCCAATTACAAGGAGAGTTGGACTGTTAATGCTTTCACTTCTTATTCTGTGCTTGCTGGTTGCACACGAACTTCGAGGAGCCTCTGCATCGTACCAAACGCGAGTGTTGCTTGGGAATGGAGGAGTGGTGCGGGAAGAAGGGAAATAATCGGCTAGCCTATGTAGGAGTGAGTCTTGACCCGACTATGTTGTTAAAATCCCCTTATTACAAAAGGTAATGCTTGGTATAAGTACTGACATGACAAATGCCATCAATGTTTTACAACGTCTGACTTTATTCAGAGAACAGTGTCGGCTTCTAATATACTTGTTCTAAAGGAACTGTACCTACGAAAAGGCAAGTTATTTGCAGAGAGACGATGACCAACTACCTCCATTCCGTCTACTTAAAATGAAACACTCAGTATTAAGCAAGCTCGCGCCCAGGACACGACACGCGAAAGCGCGTAGCTGACTCGGATTCCATCAGGTGCACTGTAACTACTGCAGGTGCGTCTAGTTATCCCTGCCTGGCTACTCTCTTCGGCTGCTCATGCTGGTACAACGACCAGCTTCGTACTCCTACTACACTAGACCTCTCGGAGCGTCCTGCTTCCGATTTTTATTCAGTTTTCCCTTTCTTCCCCTCCAGTCCCTGACATGGCGTGTTGTCGAAGGGCCCTCAGCGCCTGATGGTCTCTAATTTTTCACTAGTCTTCGGAGGCTTAGTGGAGAAGGGAGGCGTCTGTCGTTAAATCATGTCGTAGACCTGTTACAGGCTCTTAATGACGTATAAGTTCCCCTTCCAAAGCGTCGCCCCTTTTATCCCTCTTACCCACACCCCTTGTCTGCTGTTATATCATCCTTGTTTTCACAGCGTATAGTGTTATAGCTATATGCGACCGTCGCCTCTGGTCAGTATTTTTCCCCGTGCGTTTAGGAGCCCCTTGAAATTTTATGTAACCACCCTGTTTTCGCGCCTAGGCAACCAGTATCTCTTGTCTCCTAACTTTTCCTTTGTTACGTTTCGAACTAACAAGACTTGGTCGTTTCCTGTGGTTACTACAAGCCCCTATTTACTATCGAAACTTACGACAGAAACGCAGCGGACAAGTCCAGTATCAGATTTCAAATCGGCCGAAATCCATGCGCTCGTAGCGATGTGCGGCGCGTGGATCCTGACTAATTCTCGAGACTGTTATACTCGAGAAACAACGTTTGTACGACCAATACTTGAATACTGGTCAAGTGTATTCATCCCAGACTATTTCGGACTGAGTGGAGACGTCGTCCGTCCAAAGACTTTGGAGAATAATTTTATTCCAGGCGTGTAAGCGACGCCAACGAAGTATTTACTATGACATCTAGAACTAACTACTGTAAACAACAAATGATCATACGATCAGTGAATTGTGAGCAGGCAGTGTTAAGTAATGGGAGTGCGGCCATAGTGTCAGCGTTCTTATGTAACTAATCGCGATGGAGCAACATCTCTAAATCAAGTTGGTTGGTTGGTTGGGGGAAGAGACCAAACAGCGAGGTCATCGGTCTCATCGGATTAGGGAAGGACGGGGAAGGAAGTCGGCCGTGCCGTTTCAGAGGAACCATCCCGGCATTTGCCTAGAGCGAGTTTAGGGAAATCACGGAAAACCTAAATCAGGATGGCCGGACGTGGGATTGAACCGTCGTCCTCCCGAATGCGAGTCCAGTGTGCTAACCACTGCGCCACCTCGCTCGGTCTCTAAATCAAGTCTTCAAGACATTCTCCATAACGTTTTTCCGCAAGAAATCATCACGCATGACGACTCTTGATCTTATCAATACGAAGCTACCACGACAAAGTGCAGAAATTCAAATGAAGTGTCAATACTTTGACGATATAGCCGACACTCAAGCCAATATGACGCGCGAGTAGGACATCATCCCCGAGAAAGATTTTTCTGGCATTTTCACATGCTTGAGTGAACATTCTGTGCGTTGTACTCACATAGGGGAGAGGGGGGGGGGAGACTATGTAGAATACCTGAAGCATTAAAACCACCATCTTAAGGCTAAGCCTTATAGGATCACTGTGTTGTGTGACTGTCCGACAGGTAAGACCCCTTATAGTCAGGAACTGGTAGAGGTGTCAAGCTGAAACTTATGTCGAATACTAAGGTCTACGTCTCTTTGCGGCGTGGATAATTTAAGCTTCTCAGTCAATACAATCAAAAGATACAGCCTTTTGTCATATATTTTGATATTCACAAGTTCACTCGTTAAAATATGTAGGGTACTTTCTGTTGATCTAGAATCATAAAATTTGGCAATAAGGAAGGTGTCACTCCACAAGTAAAGGGAAAAAATCGAAAACTGTTTATTTGTTATTATATCATGTAAAAAACAATATTTTGTCACTTGTTTGTCATTTGTTGTCCATCTTCCTGTATATCCGTCTGTTAAGATCTCATTTTCTCAGGAACTGGTAGGGGTATTAAGTTATAATTTATATAAAATAATAAGGTGAACGGTCTCTTGGCGGTGTAAATAATTTAAGCTTGTAATTCAATTCAGTCAAAAGATATGGTCATGTATGTCACATATTTTGATACTTGCAAACTCGGTGATCAGACCTTATAAATGAACCGTCTATATCCATATGTCGGAACGGTAAAGGGCGTGCCTGGAAATCGAGAGGTCGCGAGATTGAATCTCTTTTTCATTCGTTTTAACCTAACTTTTACGTCTCAACAATGTGAGGAGTATCCAGCAAGGACACGTGGCTGGAATTCCTTGTTAAACTGTTAAGTCTCCTTTTCCTGGCTGGATAGTTGTGCTAGGTTTGGGGCACGCAAGTCGCTGAAGTGACGTGCAATAAAAAGACTTACACCAGACCTGTGAGTCAAACAAAATAATAATAATAATAATAATAATTATCATCATCATCATCTGTATATTTAATTTTGTACAGAACCCTCAGAGCGCGACTCGTACTGGCATTTGTCCTGTTTTTTGCTTAATTCAGTCTCGAAACGTTTTGCATTGACAGGTGTGGAGAAAGTGATGGAAGTTGCCACTAGTTTGTGTCGTCGGAGTCTCGAGTGTTTTGTTCGATTTTATGAGGCTTGTAAACCGGGAAGAGTTTACTCGGTCACAAGTTTGTCTGACTGGCGTGAGACCGTAACAGATACATTGAAAAATCTAGACAGACTGATAATCTCGTGAGAGGGTGAAAAGCTTCAGGAATTGGCTTCAAGAGCAGAAATTATGCACAGTCCTCAGCCGCTAGGTATCTAACTCGTAGATATTGTGCAGACAGAAGTAGACAAGTAATAGCTGACAGGGAAGATGCAACCGCGAATGGAACAGGAAGAAATCTTTAGATAGAAGTACCCTCTGTCAATCGGTTCACAGGTTAAAATAGCTACCACTTCAGCCCTGTAGCAATCAAAACTGCACCGAAAAACAATCAGCGCAACCGCTGCAAACTCGTTTATAGAAACTTCGATAAAGATCTCCACCAAGCAGAGCAAGATAACAGTTCGATGTGGATCAAGAATCTCACCAACATCAAAACACTTAACAATACACTATGTTTACTGTAATTAACCTTGCCATCTCGTTCGTCAGCGTAACCTACAGCCGGCTAAACAGCCCCACTGTCCAATCAAAGCCTTCGACAACATTTCACGTGTTCAGGCACCGACCAACAACACTCGCGTACCAAAACCGTCAAAAAAGAGCTCCATACTGGAACATCAGTTCACTTGCCAATTCTCTTAAGCTTTCTGCCCTAGAACAAAACTTTGTGGGTGACCTTAGATCCCTAACTTTCGAGAAACATAAAATTTTCGAGCACCTCCTCCACCCCAAAAGACCCGTGACATGCTGTAGTCACGAGAGAGCTTCCAGACGGCCCCGAGTTTCCGTAAGTGCTAAGTAACTCTAGAAATTACTTAAAACTTGATGACCTCAGAGTCTTTGGCTCAAAGTAAGGCATTCTCTCCAGCTTTTTACTGGTAACACCAGTTCTCTGTTAGTGGCAGTCATTAACTATGAAATAATAATGCAAAAAATTCTGACAAGTCTCCAACCTTCAAGCGAGTCTAGCAAACTTAACCGCAACCTTCGGCACGCATAAGAATTCCCAGGACAATTTGAGGGAAGATCATCCATTAGCTCGTGCCTGAAGACAACAGCGAGCGCCCCTAGCCCATGGACCTTGCGGAAACTATGACGGACATTGGCGCTTGAGTATCAGCTAAGATCCAGTCCCAAGGTGCGGCTGTCTAGTGGCTAGGATTCAGATTAACGTGAAATGCTTGCCCCAGATAAAATCCAGGTTGGATAATTTCTCCACCGAGCACAACTCCCCTCAACCTTGTGAACGATGCGTTACTGTATATGTTATATTTTCGTCGCCTTTCCTGGTGTTGGGGCCATAGTACTCCATAACCATTATCGTGGAGGTGGCATCTCCTAGCATTATGGGAGAGCTGATGCGGAATTTGAAAAGAGTGGATAGCGGTCTACGGAAAATTCTCGCCTAGGGATGGTGCGCTTGGCACCGTCTGACAAGGACGAGAGATTATGGTTTAACGTCCCACTGATATTGAAGTCATTAGAGACGGAACACGAGTTTGTTGTAGGGAAGGAAACCGGCCGTGCTCATTTCAAAGGAACAGTCCCAGTATTCGCCGTAAGAAATCTCTGAACCGCCATCCTCTCGAAAGCTACTCCAGTGTCTCAAGATCGTGAACTCGGCTCCGTGGGCGCACCATGTCAGCGGGAATTGGCACAATGCTCTCTGTGACAGATAAGTATTTTAGTCCGGCTAACAGTTTCGACTTGTCAATTACAATCAATATAGCACACACTCCGTATACCCCCAAAAAAGTAAAGCTGTCCTCAAGCCGAACATCGATATGATCACCGCAGAGCTGTACCAGGTAGGTTTCTGCTGGAGATGATATGTCGTTACCATCCTCCGACGTTTGAATTCACTTACCAAACCTACGCTTCAACGTGGACTCCGAACTACGGTTCAGTCTGAAATTTCCCGTATATTCAAATCTCTGATAGAAATAAAAAAAAGCTATATGTAATAGAAAAATCCCAGGACCGACTGGGGATTGAACCTGAAGCCTTAGATTTGTAGGCTGGCAGTTACCTAATGATACACCGATTCTCCTCAGGAAGGGTTGACATTCAAGACTTTATCAAATCCTTTCTTCTTCACACGTGTTTTCACTGCAGCTCGAAGAGTGCTGCTTATTGACTATGCTTTATGTTGGACAGTGACCGACGCATATATTCAGGCGGGCATTGGTTATATCAGGTTAGCTTTGAATTTCTTTTTAACTCCGACGCGGCAAGTACCTTTTGTTTGCTCGACATATAATACACACTTTTCGCCGCGATTGTAGACCTAATGAGCCAGAATTCGGGCTTCTTTATAATCTCAAGTTGTAAATAGCACAGTAGTCAGTCGCAAACAATGTTTACTGCAAATTCAGATTTTAGTCACTGTGTGGCCGTCTTCAGTGCAGTAAATGTTAAGTTAAAATATTAAAACCATTTATACTATATGCACTTAGTCCCAAGTGGACTGTTCTGTCAAAGGTTGATTTCACACTCCGAGAGTGTGTATATATAAGTGGTTTTAATGTTTTAACTTACATTTACTGCACCGAAGATGGTCACACAGTGGCCGAAATCTGGATATAAGTAAACATCATATGCGACTGGTTGCTGTACCCTTTTATAGTTGAAATAAATACACTCGCTGACCACAACTGCTTTCCCATGGAATCAAACCTATTAAGAACTTTATCATCTATTTTTGTACAGTTAGACGCCTCCTACATTCCGATGGTCGAGCTTTTGTCCTACCAAATGACTTTCAAGATGTTTCAGAGACAGCTTGGATAGTTATGTTTCTGTGCTTTTTAAGGTGGCGCCTGTAAGATTACTTCGCCACAAACACAGCTCAGTTTGGCGATGAAACGTGATAGAGATGATTATGCCAATGGATAAAAAGTTCTCGGTAAAGTTGTCGCGTCAAATTCGTATAAAATGACCAACGTTTGAAAGCTTTACATTTTATCCGACTTTCACGCGACATGTTTACCGAAAACTTTCTATCCAAGGACTCTCTCGGGAAACACCTTGTAGACACATTGATTATGTCAGTGGTTGTTAGATACTTTCACATGCGCCGTTTTAAATACAGTACTGGCTCGAGGTATTTGAGACAGTGTTGGATATCATTAGTTACTATTTTTCCAGAGAGAGGTCTTTATAATGTAAAACTCAGTCAGCGTTCTCGGCGGTTGTTGGTTAACTATCATGTTAGTTGCTCGGTGATAGGTTCTTGAGTTTTTTCGAATAAAATATCATATTTATCAATCTTTATGTCAAGCCGCAACATGTGACGCATTCTAAATATATTCACCGAGACGTGTCTCGAATGAGAATAGTGTGATACACTTTTTTCCAGTACAGTTTCGTTCTCGAGAGTGATGGTGATGTGACTGCAGATGGCCCGTGCCAGCGAGTGTACGAGATAAGGTGTGGTGCAGCGGTGGGCAGCTGGTTGGTGCGCCCAACAGAATATTGATGGGGAGCGTGCTTTCACCTGCTGAGGGAGCTGGAAGGGGAACAGCAGGGAAGAGGAGGGGCACCGGAAGTGAACATCCCCACCACTCCCCACCCCACCCCTCGCAGCCAGCCTCGGCCTCGCGAAGCCGTCCTAAATATCGCGCCATAGATTCCCTTTCTGAAGGCTTGTCCTCGACTACGTGAATGACATTTACGGACACACATAATCTCTGGGAAACGTCGTGAATTTTAAGCGCCGTAATGATGAAGTAAAACGAGACAAAAATACCATTTACTGCGGTAGTCAAAGTCAGTCCAAACACAGGAAATGAGCACTGAGGGAGGTGCACGAGTGCCGCATCGATGCCAGGAGCAAGGTCCTAGGATCTGGTTTCCCGTTACCTTTCTCCGACCAGTTTGAAGTGTGTTTCTGTGTCATATCGATGACTGTGATGAATGCTTATACAATGTTGAATTTGCGGTGTTAGGGACGACAGGTGCAAAGGTAATGAAACCCACTGTCAGCAGCACATAGCTTACTACTCCCGAACAGCACCATGCGGACCGCTGAACATAACGTTCCCTTCCGACGGAGATCACCCTCAAGGTGTCACATACCCTCACCCCCATGAAACACTGTGGAGAGGTGTGGAATTCAATTCAGGATGTTGGAGCAACTTACCGACTAAAAAATGTCGATGAAAAGTTGTTCAACCACCGGGACTTGCGCCGTCTACCTCCGAGCTGAGCGACAGCACAGGCGCACTACCTAGTGAAGCGCAAGGTAACATACGTGAACACGGAAGAAAGAAGACACTTTGTTTACAACACAAATGATTGACAATAAACAACATCGGTTAAATACGAGGGTTAGTCAAATGAAAACCTTAATTTTTTAAAATATTGTTTATTGTGCAGAAGTGGTAAAAAGCTGTACCACTTTTCAACATAATCTCCCCCACGCTCAATGCAAGTCCTTCAGCGCTTACAAAGTGCTTATATTCCTTTGGAAAAAAATTTTTTTGGTAGTCCGCGCAACCACTCATGCACCGCGTGGCGTACCTCTTCATTAGAACGGAACTTCTTTCCTCCCATTGCGTCTTTGAGTGGTCTAAACTAATGGAAATCACTTGGGGCAACGTCTGGTGAGTATGGTGGATGAGGAAGACACTCAAAATACAGGTTTGTGATTGTTGCAATTGTTGTATGGGCAATGTGGGGCCTTCCATTATCATGTTGCAAAAGGACACCTGCTGACAGCAATCCACGTCGCTTTGATTTGATTGCAGGCCGCAGATGATTTTTTAGGAGATATGTGTATGATGCACTGGTGACAGTGGTTCCTCGAGGCATGTAATGCTCCAAAATGACGCCTTTTTCGTCCCAAAAGAGAGTCAGCGTAACCTTCGCTGTTGATGGTTCTGTTCGAAACTTCTTTGGTTTTGGTGATGAGGAACGGCGTCATTCTTTGCTGGCTCTCTTCGATTCCTGTTGGTGGAAGTGCACCCAGTAACGATTCTTGCAAGGAAGCCATCACGTTCTCGTTCAAAGCGCCGAAGATGTTCTTCACAAGTATCAACACGTCGTTCTCTCATTTCAGGAGTCAGCTGCCGTGGCACCCATCTTGCAGACACTTTGCGAAACTGGAGCACATCATGCACAATGTGGTGTGCTGACCTATGACTAATCTGTAAACATGCTGCAATGTCATTCAGTGTCACTCGGCGGTTTTCCTTCACTATGGCTTCAACTGCTGCAATGTTCCGTGGAGTCACAACTCGTTGTGCCTGACCTGGACGAGGAGCAAAAAAATGGCTCTGAGCACTATGGGACTAAACATCTGTGGTCATCAGTCCCCTAGAACTTAGAACTAATTAAACCTAACTAACCTAAGGACATCACACACATCCATGCCCGAGGCAGGATTCGAACCTGCGACCGTAGCAGTCGCGACGAGGAGCAATTTCCACTGAAGTCACACCATTTGCGAGCTTCCTACTCCATTCGTAGACTTGCTGCTGTGACAAACATGCATCACCGTACTGAACCTTCATTCGTCGATGAATTTCAATACGTTTCACACCTTCACTAAGCAAAAACCGAATAACAGAACGCTGTTCTTCCTGGTGCAAGTCGCAAGTGGGGCGGCCACCTTTATTCTGATACCGCGACGGTATGTTTGCATTTGCATTATGCTGCCACCTACAGGCCATTCTGCACGCTGTTGATTTGTTGTTACAAATTTAAGGTTTTCATTTGACTCACCCTCGTACTTTATCATTATTCGACAACAAGGTCACTTCTTTTAATTGATTTACGGCTTTTGGGCATCACCCATCTTAAAATGATTTTAAGTACTTAGTATTTAGCATCTTGAACCACTGAAAGAAACATCAATTATCCGTTACATTCACGCAACCTGAAACTAAGTCAGTGATCTAAGAACATTAAGATCATTTACCATATGATTATGTAAACAAAATCAGTTTTCCCATTTATCCCTCTGCTATAAAATCTTATAGGAGTTTACATACTTTTGCGTTTGCTGTCGCTACAAGAGTTTGAATATTCGTTGGTAAAGCATTGCGGGAGAACTTCAGGCGCTGCACCAGTTCCGCAGTTTCTGGACGTTTTATGCCGCACCCGAAGAAAATGTGGTTAACATTTTCCTCACCGCCGCATTCTCACGAGGAAGATGTGATCAGGCCGACCGCGACAGAGGTGTTGCCGTAATCTCCCGCGACTGAATCGTAGTCGTGCCATTGTCACTGCATTGTTTCGTTGTATCTGCTGTTTTGGCACCAAGAACGTGATGAGAGATCAAGTACCACTGCGGTGTAGTGTCTTCCTTTAATTTCCTAAGATCGATGGAGGTTTTAGTTTCAAAATGACTCAGAGCACTATGGGACTTAACATCTGAGGTCATCAGTCCCCTAGAACTTAGAACTAATTAAATGTAACTAACCTAAGGACATCACACACATCCATGCCCGAGGCAGGATTCGAACCTGCGACAGTAGCGATCGCGCGGTTCCTGACTGAAGCACCTAGAACCGCTCGGCGACACCGGCCGGCTGGTTTTAGTTTCACCGGGCCTTGTTTCCAGTCCTTACGGCTTGTAAGAGATCGTCAGGTGGACCTTTATCATATTTAATTGAACCATTGTACACAACTTCCTTGTTCAGAGTATTTAGTTCTTCATTTCCCTTTATTCAACCGTGCGCTTTCGCCCCGAACATGATGGTCGTCTCATTTAGGCGGCAGACCTCCTGAACTGCTTCTCTAATGTGATATACTATTTAATTTTTGGTGCTGCTGATGTCATAGCATTTTAACACCACCAATTGTCAGCAAGAATGTGATACAGTAGATTCTTTTGCGTAATAAGTCCTCCTAAAGTCGCTATAAGTTCTGCGGTGAGTATGGAAACTACTTCATGGAGGTTGAATTTGCTCTTCGATAAGTCTTGCCAGCTACAAGTGCACTTCATGCTCCGTCGTTTTGTTTAGATTCAGACTCATCCACGTGAAACTTTCTCGAAGATCGCCATTCTGCTGAACTGTCAGCTAAAATTTTCTCATTCACTGTAACTTGGATGAATGGAAGGTGCGTCTTAATGTTCAACTTTACTAACGTGTTAGCAAAGGGGATGCTGATGCAGCTCCATTTTACGGAAGTGGCGACGTATTCATACAAAGAAAGAGCATTGAAGTAAAAATCTGCTTAGCGCAGTGGTTTCTTGTTATAGCAATGACTGTCCGCATACCACTTAAAGAGCATTTTATTGAAACTTCTAGTTGCTGTTGATATAATTTTTACTCACAGGCGAAGCGTGTTCTGTAGACACGTTATTTAGAAATTAAAACTGTCTACAGAATAGGAATTCGAGGCATATATGCTTTCGTCGCGACATTATTGCGACAGTAAGTAAGGAAATTTGGAGATGTAACGTCGTGTGGACGGAGGAAGTATTGCAAGGTGTGTCTGAAAAGTTCGTGAATGGTCTCAGAAAATAAAGAAAACAAGAACTACAAACAAAATATCTTTACTGGCCTTCATAGTAATCGCCATTAGCTATAAACGTTTCTGACATTGGTTGTAAAACTGTGGAGAACTGTCAGTAAACGCTTCTTGTGGAATCACCCGAATCACCGTAGTCACGCGTTGTTGGATACGTGCAGCAGTACAGGAGATGAGACCTGGTGCTACCAATACGATTCAGAGACCAAGCGGCAGTCAGTGGCATCGTGTTCATAGTCATTCCTGCCTCCAAAAAGAAAAAAAAGACGGCTGGAAAAATCCAAAATTAAGACGGTATTGATCATGTTTTAGAGAGAAAGGACTTGAGCCATCATGAATATCAATACGAGGGCGTCGGGAAAGACGCCGAACTCCGTGCAGCTGACTGTAGATTGATCTCCGTGTCGTATTGATAGCACCGGGACTCATCTTCTGTAATGACGTGGATGTTCAACAACGTGTGACCACGGTGCTTCGAGCGATTCCACAAGAAGTGTTTGCTGACAATTGCTAACAGCCTCACAACCGATGTCTGGAGTTTTTTGTAGCTATTGGTTGATTGCTTCGAAAACCAGTAAGGTATTTTGTTTGTAATTTATTTTCTTTATTTTCTGACACCATTACCCAAACTTTCCAGACACACCTTATAGACAAGATCGGATTCTACAATTGTCGGTGGGCCATTAAGCCCGTTTTTCTCTTCTTACGGATTGTACAAGAATGAGGCAAAAAACTGGCCATTATCTTTCCAAAGAAACCATCCAGACATTCGTCTGAACTGTACATAGTGAATCCTTTTTTTTGAAAATGTACCTTGAACACTGTTCTACAAAAGATTTGGCGCTTACCATATAACATCTAGGTGTAACAGTGCGACGTGATGAGAAATTGGACGAACGAGTGAAATCAGTAGTGTGGAAAGCGAATGGGTGATTTCTGGGGAAGAGAGAATGGGACTATTCTGGGAAAGTGTGGTTCTTCTGTAAGGAAAGCATACAAGGCCTCTACAACAAGGTATTGTGCAATACTGTTTCTGTGTGTAGAGTTCTTATCAAGACGGCTTGACAGCTGAAATGTAACGAATTCAGAGACGCGTTGGTAGAATAGTTAACAGGTCGATCTATCGCATAGGACAGCGTAACGTAGGTGCAGGGTGATTGGTTGATTTGGTGGAGGGGACCAAATAGCGAGGTCATCGGTTCCATTGGATTAGGGAAGGATGTGGAAGGAAGTCGGTCGTGCCCTTTCAGAGGAACCATCCCGGCATGTGCCTGAAGCGATTTAGGGAAATCACGGAAAACGTAAATCAGGATGGCCGGACGCGGGTTTGAACCGTCGTCCTCCCAAATGCGAATCCAGTGTGCTGACCACTGCGCCACCTCACTCGGTGAATTCGTGGCAGGCCGCATCAAACCAGTCAGGAGGCCAATGACAAAAAAAGAAAGAAAAAAAACAGATGCTAAGGGGATTTAAATATGAATATTTGGAAGAAAAGCGAGGCGGTTCTTGTGAATCTGCACGGTAAATGAAAAGAACCTGTTTTCAAGAAAGACTGCGCGACAATTCTCCTCCCGTCATTGTATATCTAGCGTAGGGACTTACAGAATAAAAAAGTGTTATTAGGAAGCGTATCCAGGCATTTCATTTTACGTGTTTAAATACTCGCTATATACGAGAATGGAACGGAACAGAAAATCGCTAGTCCCCTGCTATACACCGTGTAGCGGCTTGTGTAATATCTGGGTAAACATAGAAGTTTGACAATTTTACCTGTGATCGCTCTTTCCATAACCAGTAATAGTTACACTGCGGTTCTGGAAGCGTACGAGAATGACGAACATATTCCCAACACTGGAAATGCCTTCTGCCTTACGCTTCACACTGATGTAACTAAGTTTTAAGGCTGTAAAACAAACAAACTGTGTCTTTGTTCTGCTAGTATTTGTTTAGTTCGAACTGGTTTTCGGCTTATTGGGCCATATCAAGAAAACAAGTGGCTAGCGTCCACAAGACATCAGAAAGTAGAAAACTAAGCATTGAAAATAAAGGTACTCTCAAAAGTAGTGACATTAGGTAAGAAATGTCAGAGCTTGCGCCTGTCACCCATGCTATGCCGAAACGTGTAAATGAAATTATAAAATAAAGACTGCATAACTGAGACTCCACTTTTTCTGAATACGTGCGGAAGATCGTAGACATAAAGTCCATAAAGAAGTTCTATATATATTCAACAAAGGGAAAAAAGTAGCCTGTTAAAGTACTTTAGATGAATGAGCAATAAGTACATCGACATACTTCTGAATCACGTTACAGCTGAGCACATCCCTACTCTTAAGCTTCAAATGATCTATTCAACAATCCACACACAACCATATTTGAATGCCGAGGAATACATTCATATCCGCAAACTTGCAGCACGAAATTAATTATCCTGTACCACACGTTTTTCTTCTCCTTCTGTAATTTGCATGCTCGGTGCACAACATGAGTGACAAGCACTCGATTTCATATCTCTCGCCTAATGTTACGACAAAAGGTACGTTCTGTGTATTGAAAATATCTTATTTCTAATGTTTGGGTTTCTGCACACTTTTCTCTCTTATGTCAGTTGTTTCTAGACGGTGGTCCAGTAAGTCGAAAACCGATTCGAGAGCCGGCCGAAGTGGCCGAGCGATTCTAGGCGCTTCAGTCTGGAATCGCGCTACTGCTACGGTCGCAGGTTCGAATCCTGCCTCGGGCATGGATGTGTGTGATGTCCTTAGGTTAGTTAGGTTTAAGTAGTTCTAAGTTTTAGGGGACTGATGACATCAGCAGTTAAGTCCCATAGTGCTCAGAACCATTTTTTGAACCTATTCGAGATAAACAAATATTAGTAAAATAAAGAAACGCAGTTTGTTTTTCAATCTTAAATATCAAATTTTTTCACCGGTAAGTGACGGAAGAATCCATAATATGACTTAACTAATGTTGTTGTGCACGTAGACGCAATCCAAAAAATTTCCTGATATCTACTTTTTGTGATTTTGCGCGAATTCGGGTATATGAAAATATGTAAGTCCTGAGTGTCATGTTTCTTTAGCATACACAGATTGAATCTATGTATGCTAAACAAGACAGCAAGTATGACATAAACAATTGGAATAAGCGCAGGCAAGTGAAACACTGGAAGAATAGTACTGCGATGATAGTTGAGGTAGGACCCGACTGCTGAAGGAAAAAGAGTTCCATCAAGACCACGATGACTTTGAATACCAACGGCTCCTGTAGAGACGGCTAATTCTAGGAAATGTTGATACTGGCTAGAAGCATTATGATGTTGCTTGTGGCGTGGTTTTCGATGAAGTAGTACGGCTCCTACTCCGGACAGAGAATGTTGTTTATATCTGCATCAGCGGGATCTGGGCGGGAAATCAGTAGGTGTTGTTTTGCCGGTCGATCCTACACTTATTGGAAAATGACCAAAGTGGAGCACAGCTTTGAGATGATGTATATGAGTGAAATATTCCATACAGAAGGTTCGTGAGGAAGATTAAGGTTTAACGCTCCCCAGCCGACGATATCGTTACAGGCGGAGTACAAGCTCCGCCTGGAAAAGGAATCATCTCAGCACTTATCTTACATGAGTGATGGAAACCATGGAAAACCTAAACTTGGATGGCCGGAGAAGAATTTACACCTTACTCGGTAAAGCGTTCGTTTCAGCGCACGCAAAATAGTGCCACATTCCATTTGCAAATACGTATGTGGCAAGCTACCCAATTCTCAAAACTGTTTGTTGTGCAGTTATCCACTCGTGTACAAGACGTTTGACATAATACTAGCTATGCCTTTTTTTCGTTTTTGATGTATATGTTGTATAAGTGTGTGTTTTGGGGTCTCTCCACACTTCGTTAAGATAACGTTACCATGTACACGAACTAAAATGATATGTCAGACGTGCTGGTAATTAAGAAAGAAGATTCTCACAATTTTACTCTCGAGGTTTAGGAGAAATATGGGCGTCAATTAGAATCCTTGAAATGAAAACGTCATTAAACAAGACTGTATAGCGGTAAGCCCTCCTATTATAGGTACAGCGCGTCATTCATTCTCAGCTGACAGTGATATATTTGTTGGCACGTAAAAATATGTAAAGTGCAACGATAGCGTGATAATTTGACACAGAAAAGGCCTATGCCCGAATAGTTGCACGATAAAGCAAAAATACTCTTGACTTTGACTTATGTACACTCACCGATGCTGACGTTGCACAGGAAAATGTCAGATATCACATCACTGCATTCTGAATTACTTCAATTCAAGTTCCTAGATCTGAATGTTCGCTTTCTAGTGAGAAACTGCTCTTGAAATAATCTCCTTGCCGCATGTACTGATTCTGTACGCACGTATGAATGATACATTAATACTCTTAGTCCACCTCTTAAAAGTGTAGTTGAGTCGGCGTTGAGTCCACACGGTTGCAGAGGGATGGATGGGCGCGGCCATAACTCAATCAATAACGTAACGTGATTTTGTAAACGTCTCTATGGCAACGCCCCCGTGTTGTCACAGATCTGTACGCGGCTAATGTTTTCACCTGGAGCAGTTAGAAGCTGGGAACAGCGCTGCGAGCTGTCAGGGATCCTCTTCTGCCGTCTCAATTATAATCAAGCCAAATCCGTTCGTAACGATGTCGACCCTGCGCCGATGCGGACAAAGGCGCCAGAAAAGAAGAAGACGTTAATAACATTGTTTTTACATTTTTTCCCGATAACAATTAAAGTTAGGTAAAGGACTAGCACTCAGTCTGCAGGCCACAAGTGATCCATCCGACCGCGGTGTCATCCTTAGTTGAGGATGCGGATAGGAGGGGCGTGTGGTCATCACAACGCTCTCCCGGTCGTTATGATGGTTGTCTTTGACGGGAGACGCTATTATTCGGTCGAGTAGCTCCTCAAGTGGCATTACCAGGCTGAGTGCAAAAGGTGGGTAAAGAACATTGCCAAATCAAATGGAAAACTATTGTAGAGACAGTGAAGCTAAATAACACATGCCGAAAGAAGTTACCATTTTGCGTGGGAATGCAAATTTTGTGCAAATGTTACGTACGTCGGTTTTCCGCGTTCGCTCCTACTTTTATCAAGTGGAGAATAGGATACTAGTACTAACGAAGACGAAAACTGCAACAAACGTAAAATTTGTGTCCTGTACGTCAGTTGACCTATATGGTTCAATTGTAGAATAGGATATAGCCTTCGTAGTTAAGTTGAGTCAAAGCATGCCAGTCTTATGTACATAGCTTTTTTTTTTTTTTGCTTTCGCTAGTACTAGTGTCATGTTTTTAAGTTGACCTACGTAGTACAAGACCCCTATCAATTACAGAGGAAAGAGCACTTCGAACGACTCACTATCAAAGGTATAATTCACAACATGTACACAAATGATTTAAAATCACCACAAGCGACACAATCCATACACATCATCTGTCGCTTCCTAATGCATTTATTTATTTGTATTTACGATTTTGACGCTTCGCCACTTAAGATAACAGATTTATTATCTACCGCTCGAAAATAAACAAATTTAACATCTAAGACTAAGATATGACGTCATTGGTCAAAACCGACGAGTTTTATCCTATTCTTCATTTGACCCCAAATTGCTTTTCAGTTGCTATTCACTAATACGTCGCCTCTTATCGCTGTTACAAAAGACGCTGTTCTCCTTGTTTGTACTAAATTTCCTGTGCAGACAGGATATCGTATGATATCGTCAGCTTGTACATGTATTCATTCCTTTCGTCTGGCTGGCTGAGTCACATCTCTTGCTGGAAAGCAATGAATTGTTAAGTGTTCTGTTACAGTACCAGAAACAAATGCAAGTCCCACGTGCTGAAGCAAGTAATACATACGGCGACCTGAAAACAAAACACACGGCGCAGTAATTTTTTGTCCTTAGTGACTTGATTTCGAAGCAGATCTGCTTTTAACATTTACAGGTACTGATCTAGAATGCAACTACAATTGAAGGGGGTCGGCAGAAGAACGTGCTAACCCACAGAAACGTATTTCATTTAAATAAGACATAAGAAAATACCTGGTATACAGAATATCTTTCTATCGGTATACAGGGTGATTCACGAAGGTACGAAAATATTTTAATATGTTATTCTACAGTTAAAACTAAAGAAAAAGTTCATATAAACGAAGGTTTGGTTACGGAGTTACGGCTAATAGAAGATTTTGCCTGAAATTTGGCAACTCCGCTAATATGAAGCAATCGCAAAACGTAAGAGGTTAAAGTAAAGCACGATTTCCATTTATTTTGTTGTTATTGATCTGGTGAATCTAATGAAACATGTTCTAGACATGTATCTGCAGTAGTTTTCCAGAACATCCAGATATGCAAAGACATAATTTCGTAAATTTTTAATTTATTAACTACTTGGCCCAGTTTGTTTTTAAAATTCCACACAATTGCACAAAGTTTTCAACATAAATGGTAGAGAATTTAATTTTGGAAAAATGATGGTAATAATGTTTACTGAAACTGTATAAATGTGTCAATGTGCTTTTATTAATACCACAGCACATGTGAATTCATGTTAAACAGAAAAAACAAACCGAAGTGTCAAGGAAGTTGTACAGTGTACAAACAATTTCACAATAAATTCACAATAAATGTTCAAAAATGTCTGCACCGAATTCAAGGCATTTAGCTGCACATGTATGAACAGATTTTGTTGCCCGTTTCAATTTCACAGGGTTGTTCTTAATTTCGTCTCCTGCATTCACAATGCGAGCAAGTAATGCCTCACGTGTATTGACTTTGTCCTCATAAACTATGTCTTTCATCCATCTCCGCACACAAAAATCCATTGGTGTTAAAGGGGCAATCTGGGTAACCATAGACGTGTAGCACCACGACAATCCATTTCTGGGGAAAATGTTCCTTTGCATGTGTAGTAACGGCGTTGGTGAAATGTGGAGGTGCTCCATCACGTTCAAAATAATTTGCAATCGCGTAGCAAGTGGAACATCTTCGAGCAAGCGGGGCATTTCTTCTTGAAGGAATTGTAAGTACGTCTCGCCAGTTAGACGTCCTGGGAAAATAAATGGTCCAGTAAAGTGTGTGTCGATTATACCACACCACACATTTATGCTAAATGGCTGCTGGAAATTGCGTTGCAATGTTGTATGTGGGTTGGCTTCAAACCATAATTGTTTATACCATCTCGAGTAAACTGTGCCTCATCAGTTAATAAAATGTATTTGTGTAACTGCCGATTAGTATTTAACCAGTTGCACAACTCCAAGCGAAGGGCAGGATCTCCCGGATGTAAATGATGCACTTTTTGTTTATGTTCAGGATACAAATTATTGTACTTCAGTGTACATCATACCTTAGATTGTGAAATGTCTAATCGTTGAGAGATACCTCTTGTACTGGTACCCAGGCTACGTTGAACAGCAACCATATGTCCTCGTCATCGTCTTCACGTATCGAACGTTCGTACTGAATATGAACGCTAGGTAGAGAACCTGTCTCCCGTCACATTCGAAATACTCCGCTAATGGTTCGTGCATTTTCAATCTTCCGAGTTGGATACTGTACGCGATATTCGTTAACTGCAGCCGTAACATTACCATCACATTTGCGATAAATGAACGCCATATCGGCGTATTCCCCTGTCGTAAATTTGAAAGGCATCCCTATTTCATAAATAATCCACAAGCTACAACAGTTACTATGTGGTTTCACTTAAATACTGTTGTTATTATGTTCTTTCACTGAACAATACAGAAAACTAACTCGTTTCAAGGTTAGGAAACGACTGAAACAACTCACTAACGGTTGCCAACATAGAGTAAATATCTCTGGAGTGAGCACTCACATGCGCAGAACAGATTTTGTGTTGTCAACATACATTGCCGGCCTGCTCACGTGATCTCGTGACGTCATGTGTTTGTTCGTATGGCGCCTTGTATATTTAGAATGTCACTACATCCCTAGTACAGACAGCTTCTTTTCGTACGTGTCGTGGATTATTTATATATGTTGCGCAGACATTTTAACAGTATCCATTTGATACCGGGAACAAACCAGCTATATAACTTTTAAGGGCAAGTGATATTACATTCAGCTTCTTTGCGATAGGTGTCATAGTTCAGATGCCCTCGTTTTTTGGTAGTTTTTGGTATGATACCGCACTTTATAGTATTACAGACCCTGAAGTACATTTTTGCAGTGATAGTCCTGCAAAACGACTTGACAGTACGTTAGTACTGTCGCAAGTGTCCGAAAAACACCGAATTTACCACACATTAGCGATTATATCCCTGCTAATTCGTCCTTTTTTCTTGTATTTCTGCGTTTTATTTTCTCGTTTTTGCGACCTAAAGCACAATTTTTCTTACTGGTGTCACTTTGAGGTATTTATTTAACGCATTTTAAGTACTTGCTCCCAGTTCATTAAATAAATAGTAGACGGAGTAGTCTACATACATAATTGACAAGTCACTGATAAATGCATGGAGGATAGTATTTACTGAAACAACTAACCTTTCCCTTTCCTGTTCCACTAGCAAATTTACGAGAGGAAGCGATTGTTTGTAAGCTTTCGTACGAGCCGTAATATCTATTATATAGTCATAAAATCGTAGAAAAATAGGTCTACAGAATCAAGTCTTAATTATAATGCGTCTCGAAATTTTTAAACGTATACAGTGTCTCTTACTAAAATGAAAACTATAATTAGAGCTATATGGAATGTACCCATGAAAAGTTACTATCCCTCCTTTCACATATTTTTCTTTGCATCCGTAGCAACAACGTAATTCACCATCGCTATTACACTATCAACAAACGGTGAAACACAACAAAAACTCTTGGTATTATAAACTTCAAACGCTGCAGAAAGCACACAGGCACAGCGAAGTCCCGAGATCACGTGACAATCCTGGTTTAATGTTGACAACATGCGCAGAACGCAATGCTCACTCCAGAGATATTTACTCTATGGTTGCCAACAATGACATAAACGTTTCTACATTCTTAATGGAAAGTAAATTTGCTTGTATAATAATCTTTGCTTCTCTGGATGTTCTGGAAAACTACTGCAGATACACGTCTGGGACGTGTTTTATTAGATTCACCAGACCAATAACAAGAAGATTAATGGAAACCGCGCTTTACTTTAACCTCGTACAGTTTTGCGATGGCTTCATATTAGCGAAGTTTCTAAATTTCAGGCAAAATCTTTTATTAACCGTAACTAAACATTTGCGGATCTATGTTTATATGAACCTTTTTTCTCTAGTTTTCTTGTAGAATAACATATTAAAATATTTGCACACCTTCGTGGATCATCCTGTATAAGAAACTACTTAGATCAGATTAGATTAATACTAGTTCCATGGATCATGAATACGATATTTCGTAATGATGTGGAATGAGTCGAATTTTCTAATACATGACATAATTAGGTTAATTTAACAACATACTTAAGTTAATATAACAACTTTATTTTTTGTGTTTTTTGTTTTTCTTTATTTTTTATTTTTTAAATAATTTTTCTTTTTTTTCTTAATTTATATCTAAAAATTCCCCTATGGAGTAGAAGGAGTTGTCATTCAGAAATTCTTTTAATTTCTTCTTAAATACTTGTTGGTTATCTGTCAGACTTTTGATACTATTTGGTAAGTGACCAAAGACTTTAGTGCCAGTATAATTCACCCCTTTCTGTGCCAAAGTTAGATTTAATCTTGAATAGTGAAGATCATCCTTTCTCCTAGTATTGTAGTTATGCACACTGCTATTACTTTTGAATTGGGTTTGGTTGTTAATAACAAATTTCATAAGAGAGTGTATATACTGAGAAGCTACTGCGAATATCCCTAGATCCTTAAATAAATGTCTGCAGGATGATCTTGGGTGGACTCCAGCTATTATTCTGATTACACGCTTTTGTGCAATAAATACTTTATTCCTCAGTGATGAATTCCCCCAAAATATGATGTCATATGAAAGCAATGAGTGAAAATAGGCGTAGTAAGCTAATTTACTAAGATGTTTATCACCAAAATTTGCAATGACCCTTATTGCATAAGTAGCTGAACTCAAACGTTTCAGCAGATCATCAATCTGTTTCTTCCAATTTAATCTCTCATCAATGGACACACCTAAAAATTTGTAATATTCTACCTTAGCTATATGCTTCTGATTAAGGTCTATATTTATTAATGGCGTCATACCATTCCCTGCACGGAACTGTATGTACTGTGTCTTATCAAAATTCAGCGAGAGTCCGTTTACAAGGAACCACTTAGTAATTTTCTGAAAGACAGTATTGACAATTTCATCAGTTAATTCTTGTTTGTCAGGTGTGATTACTATACTTGTATCATCAGCAAAGAGAACTAACTTTGCCTCTTCATGAAAATAGAATGGCAAGTCATTAATATATAATAAGAACAACAAAGGACCCAAGACTGACCCTTGTGGAACCCCATTCTTGATAGTTCCCCAGTTTGAGGAATGTGCTGATCTTTGCATGTTACAAGAACTACTTATTTCAACTTTCTGCACTCTTCCAGTTAGGTACGAATTAAACCATTTGTGCACTGTCCCACTCATGCCACAATTCTTGAGCTTGTCTAGCAGAATTTCATGATTTACACAATCAAAAGCCTTTGAGAGATCACAAAAAATCCCAATGGGTGATGTTCGGTTATTCAGATCATTCAAAATTTGACTGGTGAAAGCATGTATGGCATTTTCTGTTGGAAAAACCTTTCTGGAAACCAAACTGACATTTTGTTAGTACTTCATTTTTACAGATATGTGAAGCTACTCTTGAATACATTACTTTCTCAAAAATTTTGGATAAAGCTGTTAGAAGGGAGATTGGACGGTAATTGTTGACATCAGATCTATCCCCCTTTTTATGCAAAGGTATAACAATAGCATATTTCAGTCTATCAGGGAAAATGCCCTGTTCCAGAGAGCTATTACACAGGTGGCTGAGAATCTTACTTATCTGTTCAGAACAAGCTTTTAGTATTTTGCTGGAAATGCCATCAATTCCATGTGAGTTTTTGCTTTTAAGCAAGTTTATTATATTCCTAATTTCAGAGGGAGAAGTGGGTGAGATTTCAATTGTATCAAATTGCATAGGTATGGCCTCTTCCATTAACAGCCTAGCATCTTCTAATGAACACCTGGATCCCACTATATCCACAACATTTAGAAAATGATTATTAAAAATATTTTCAACTTCTGACTTTTTGTTCGTAAAGTTTTCATTCAATTTGATGGTAATACTGTCTTCCTCTGCTCTTGGTTGACCTGTTTCTCTTTTAATAATATTCCAAATTGTTTTAATTTTATTATCAGAGTTGCTGATTTCAGACATGATACACATACTCCTGGATTTTTTAATAACTTTGTTACCAGCATGACGTGCATTCGGAAACACAACAGGTAATGTGGTCACCCTAACCCTCTCTGAACTGAGGGTTAGCGTTGTCTTCCGCTGACCTCTCCAGTTCGTTTGTGTCAAATTTGTGAACTGATAAAATGATCGAGAAAATATTACTAAACAGACAAGTTTTATGTTGTTCTAATTTGTAATGACCTTTTTGTCAGCGAATATCTGTGAATTAAACAATTCGAAAATTTGACCTGTAGTTACTGTCACGCCATTACTGGCACACTGTGTAAGAGAGCGTGCTGAAAAGCAGTCTCTCCGAATTGTGCATGTGAAAACGCTTAAACCATTTCAAAGAAAACAAACGTTATCAACATTCTACATCTGTATTCTTCATGTATAAGTATCTGCACCGTAAGCTGCTAGAGGGCTCCGAATTTTAGCGTTTAACAAGGCGGTTTGTAACGTAACGATGTCGGTGAGTGAGCAACAGCGTGCCGTAGTCCACACAAGTAGCACCTTCTCCTTCGAGCATGACGACGCCACACAACGCACGAGCGCTGCGACATCTCCAACAGTCCGACGTCTTGGGTTGTCTGTCGTCGATCAGCCTCCATACAGTCCCGACTTTGCCCCGTCTGATTTTCATCTGTTACCAACACTTAAATAACACCATCAAGCTCTTCACTTTGAAAGTGATGGGTTGTGCAAGCAGACTTGAGGTTGTGGCTCCTCCAACAAAGCAAACATTCTAAGTGACGGATCAACAAACTGGTCTCTTGTTGGGAGAAATGAGTTCGCCGTCAGGGTGACTATGTTAAGAAATAAATATGTAGACATGAAGAATAAAGCTATAGAATGTTAAGAACGTTTATTTTATTCAAAAAGCTTTAAGAGTTTACCCACACACAATTCGGAGGGATTGATTTTCAGCCCGTCTTAGTACTACACATTTCATCCAATGTATCTGTCTTCACTTCCACTTTCTCTGTGAGAATTTATAGTCAGAATGTCTCTTCTGGAAAAGGAAGCGTAGAATTCATGCGCAGGTTGTTTGCTGAAATCAAGCTGATGGATAACGGACTGCATAGTGTTAGCCAGTCTAACCAGAGTCGGCTGTTTAAAATACGATTATGTGCAACGCTACGAGCCGTCGGTGGCAAATCTGCTAATATTAGAGTTTCGCATTGACTACAAATGAAAAGAGTTCTGTGTACAATCAGATGTGATAAATCGATGTTACATGTTTCAAAAAGAAAACTCAAATGAAATGTATTGTGGTAAGCGAAAAAGGGCACGTAAAACGCGAATTCATTGTCGTATAGAAAACATTTACAAATGAAAACTTTTACTGTAGTCGGGTATTGGCCTTTGTCGTGTCTGAGCTTTAAACCGTTCGTGCAGTTTAGTCACTGAGCCTGCGTAATTTTAAAAAACAAGCGAAACAAAAGTATGTATACACTGCAGGTAAATACGCATAGCATTATCCATTCTTAAAACAAGCCGTTGCGGAATTGCATCCTGATGTATTGTCAGGTGACAACTTTGCCAAATATGTTTTCAAAGAAATAATGAATGCTGTGACAGATCTCTTCATTAACTCAATTTGTTCGTACAATATTACACGTATGAAACATGACAGAAGGCAAGAGCCTATTGGAATTAATTAGGGGAACAGGATTTGCGAACACCCAGCAACAAATTGTACAAAAGCTCATTGGCATCAAGTGCGAAATACGTCGTATGTAATTTTCACGCTTGTTAACAAGTACAAATGCCTTTGAGGACATTTTGTAATTGTGCTGTGTTAAATGCGCAGTAGATACGCCGCACGCGAGTGTGGGCATCAAACCATTTTGTAACCGAACAGTTATGGTAGACCTCTGACCGGCTAACAGATATAGCAATGACTATTTCCTGGTCTAGATACCCACGAGATGCGATGGTGTACAACTTTACGTAATTAACAGAGTTTTGGTTTACTTACAAAATACTGGCGTTCTTCTTCTAGCATATTTGTGGATTTCACTGGAAAATCGCTGTAATGGCACTGATAGGACCTTTCTGATTCTGGTGGCCAACGAGTCAATACATAACGCTTCTTTATGCCAACGCACACACACATTGTACATGGTGATCAGAAACAGTCTCAAAAGCTTCTAATGGTGCTGGAGGGTAAGTTGTATTGACAAATAATTGTTAAGAAAAAAAATTGGATACGTTAATCCGTTTCTAAGTTACATAATATTGAAGTTAGCCAATCAACCGTTGTGTGCGCAATTTCAAGCGGCCCGCCAGATGCAGTTAGTATAGGGTGACCAAACGTCCCGGAAAACCGGGATTGTCCCGGTTTTCATCCCTGTGTTCTAGTGTCCCGAAAATTTGTTTCGGGACGCTCAAAAGTCCTGGAATTCAGTTTTTAAATACATTTCGTGAACCTTTCTCAAATTTTTGGGATTTCGCTATATTTAAGGAAATACAACACAAGAAATTAATATATTTTAGCATATTTGTCTAAAACCTCCATTGTCCCTTACTAGTAATCACAGTATCAGTATTGATACACTCAGGCAATAATTTACTTTGAGCGGTACTTTGGCCAACAAGTAGTAAGTTGTATTATTGTAACAGAGCTATGAAACCGTCCGATTGTCGCGCCACTTACACACTCACTGTCAGAACAGTGTAGTAGTTGATGTTTTGTCAGACAAACTGCAATAGTTTTTTTCTTATATTAGTGGTATTATTGCTACAGTACTATGAAACCAATGCCGAAACGTGCCTGCAAGTTCAGTGACTGTTATTCCAAGCAATGGAATTTCATTAAGAAAGGTCGTTTTGATTACGAAGCAGTGTTCCGTATGTAACTGTTTTATTAGTATAAGTCATTGTGGACGTTCCGACATAATTGATCACATCAGGCCAAGAAACACATTAACAGATACAGTGCACCGAGCTGCAGTAAAACTCTACAAAATTATTTTGTGAAACATCAGTTAAGTGAAGAGACGAAAGTTCGAGCAGACGAGCTTACACTAGCCTACCACACGGTAAAACCCACCAAACTTACAGATCTAGTGATTGTACTAATAAGCTTAATAGCATTATGTTTGATGTTTCTTCCATTGCAAAAAAAGTTTAGTTCAGCAAGAACTAGTGTCAGCCTTAGTGAAAGGAGTTACTGCTCCCCAGAGTGTAAAGGAAAGCCTTGAATACATCAAAAAGTCTTCTTTATACGGGATATCCACTGATGCCAGCAATCATAAGGCCACTAAAATATTTCCGTTTGTTGTTCAGTTTTTCGATATTAATCAGGGAATTCAGACCAAACTTTTGAAGGTGAGTTCCCTACCTAATGAAACATCTGACTAAATTTCAAGATTTTGTATGAATACTATCGAAATGTTTGATCTTGAGAAAAATAAATGTGTGGCATTTTGTGGAGACAACACCAACACAAACTTTGGTGGTTTAAAAAGACAATGCAAATGCAACGTATTTACTAAATTAAGGGCAACATTGCATGAAAACATTGCAGGCATAGGGTGCCTTGCACATGTTTTACACAATAGCGTGCAGACATGTGCTGACAGTTTAAGCTGTGATGTTGAAACTATCGTGCTGAAGGTATAGTCACACTTTTACATAAATACTGTTAGAACAGAGAGGCTGAAGGAGTTCTGTGATTATGTGGGAACTGAATATATGAATGTAATGTGTCACGCGAAAACTCGCTGGTTATCACTGTTTCCAGCAGTTGAAAGAGTAATCCGCCTGTTTGAACCATTAAAGGATTTTTTCCTAAATGAAGACAAAGCCCCCAAAATATTGGTTCAGTTTTTCAGTAACCCTTTAAGTGAAGCCTACCTATGGTTCATTCACACTCAGCTAAGCACTTTCCAGCATGGGATAAAGGAAATTGGGGGAAGCACGAAAAGTGAAAAATACCCTTTTCTCCAAGGACAGTCAATTCCATCTACAACTGCTCAGTAATATTAAAGCTCATGTTAATATTAATTGATTAAAAGTCGAATGGCTATAAAATTTTGTAAAATCGTAATACATTTCTTTATTACTGTATACGTTTATTAAATGTCATTAATTATACAGATAATCTAGATTATATCAATCTTTTGTATCCTCTTATTAGTCATAATAATCAGGTTAACAAAATGTATCTACAGAACATTAATATTTAAAATTAAGAAACCTGGGTACATGTGGAATGAGGTGTCCATTGGCACCCGGGTGAATGTGTCCCTGTTTTAACCGAAAATAATTTGGTCACCCTAAGTTAGTACGAGTTGTTCTCCCATGTCCAGTTTTTGTATCGCTCACTTGTTGGGTTTTAGGAAACCAAAATAAGAACATTTCTGGTCTCACGGACCACTTGAGTTTGCTCGCGCAACTGACGGACTAGATAACTTCAACGATAATTAACTCGGAAACGGCGGAAGCCATCTAATTTTTTCTTAACAATCATTTCTTAACAATTATTTCTCAGTACAACCTACCCTGCAACACCGTTAATAGTTTTTCAGACTATTTCTGACAATCCTGTATACCAGGAGCGAAATATAGCTCTACTCTAAAAATAGTTTACAATTTTTTTATCAATTGTTTCTGGTGAAACAAAAAGACATTCTCCTCATACATTGTAAACAATCAGGGTGGGTATTTCCTTCAAAGGTAACGGCTTGGATGCTGGTTATAGGCACAAAAGCCCATGTTGTTGTTGTGGTCTTCAGTCCTGAGACTGGTTTGATGCAGCTCTCCATGCTACTCTATCCTGTGCAAGCTTTTTCATCTCCCAGTACCTACTGCAACCTACATCCTTCTGAATCTGCTTAGTGTATTCATCTCTTGGTCTCCCCCTACGATTTTTACCCTCCACGCTGCCCTCCAATACTAAATGTTTTTTTTCTCATACTGGTAAAGGCATTCCCATTATTCCCACAAGTAGCACAATACATTGATGAGACTGAAGAAAGAGAATTATCGCAATAAGAGCCAGGAAAGTAACGAGCGTAACAGATATTCCATTGTTTCTTGTCGACAGCAGTACCGACATTGCAATAAAAGTGTCTCGAATTTCTCTTGGTAATAGAATTATACCACCAAATTAGAAACATTACTGTCACGGCTGTATGATTTTGCGAAAATTCACACGTGCTGAATTCCGTTCAAACCGTCTGTTAAAGCTTCTGGTTGTCGGACTTGGTTGGTGAACTATCACCAAGCTTACTCTATTTAAATAATCTCTATTGACGGACCTTGTGTGGATGTGTTAGAACATACTGAGTCCTTCATTGAAAAATAATTACTAAAATGAAACTCTATAAATAGTGCTCCGTGCGAGATAACGTTGTCTTTTATTCAGTCTGTGCTAGGTTCTGCTTTTGCAACTATCCTCTTGTAGTCGTCTTTCTTTGCACACTCCCACTAGCATAATCATATACTGTAGCTCCTGTTTGTTTTAATGACTCAGCTACGTTAATTAGTGTATTTGCTCGCGCGGATGTCACTCGTCATCCACATGGCTTCCCCGCTCAATTTTGTCTGACAGGGCTGGGTTGAGTTCGCGCCATTTTCAGTACCTTTCTGTTAACTCTCCGGTTATTAGCTCCAATCATTGTTGGCTTTTCAGTTACGAAAGATAGATTGTTTATGACATATTATTGTAGTCTGGAGGACAATGGTCATCCTCGCGAGCTCTGCTGCCACAATCTGAAACAAATTAAATCTGTATTACTTTATTGCGTTCCTAGAGTCAATCGATCTTCCATGTGCGTAAATTTAGACGTATTGAAACTGATTGCGGTTACCTTCCGTTTTACCTAGTATTCTCTTTATTTTTAGATTGTGGAAGAAATGTCAATAGCAAAAAAAAAAAACCCTCGGACAGAGTTTAGAAGAGATCCTAATGTATGGTTACAATGGTTCAATGAGCTGAGTGAGAAAGATGCTCACAGTGATCGCGCTGATTCAAAGACGGAGGATTGTGTTCATGAAAACGGCCATGATTCAGGGACAGAACAAGAAGTGTCAGAGCCGGCGGCGGTGGTCTCGCGGTTAAGGCGCTCAGTCCGGAATCGCGCGACTGCTACGGTCGCAGGTTCGAATCCTGCCTCGGGCATGGATGTATATGATGTCCTTAGGTTAGTTAGGTTTAAGTAGTTCTAAGTTCTAGAGGACTGATGACCCCAGATGTTAAGTCCCATAGTGCTCAGGGCCATTTTTTGAAGAAGTGTCAGAAAATGATGAATATGAGTCACAGAGGGAAGTAACTCAAGAGGATGCATTTTTTGGGGAAAGACGGAAAAACTAAACGGAGGAAAAATAAATATCCTACCAATGTTAGAAGCAGATCTTGTAATATTATTACGGATTTGCCTGGACCAAAAAATCAAAAAATGGTTCAAATGGCTCTGAGCACTATGGGACTCAACTTCTGAGGTCATCAGTCCCCTAGAACTTAGAACTACTTGAACCTAGCTAACCTAAGGACATCACACACATCCATGCCCGAGGCAGGATTCGAACCTGCGACCGTAGCAGTCCCGCGGTTCCGGACAGCAGCGCCTAGAACCGCACGGCCACCGCGGCCGGCCAAAAAAATCAAGCTCGTATAGAAAGTACAGAAATAGAAATTCTGAGTTTGTTCTTGGATGAAAACATAATAAGCATTATCGCAACATACACTAATATATACATCAGTGAAGTTCGTGGTCACTTCTCTAGGGAAAGGGATGCTAAAGAAACAGATGCGATAGAGATCAGAGCTCTCGTTGGTTTGTTATATCTGTGTGAGTCTTTTAGATGTTCTAGGAAGAGTATATCTAAATTGTGGGATAAACCAAAGGGAAATGGACTTGAATCATGTTATTTATGCATAAGTGAAAACCCTTTCAGGTTTCTGTTGAGATGTCTGAGATCTGATAATATCCGTGATAGAGGTGTTCGCAGAGAGACTGACAAGTTGGCTGCTATCAGAGAGGTACTTGAACTATTCACGAACAATTGCCAAAAATATTTTTCACATGGTAAATATCTTACTGTTGACGAACAGCTTTTGACATTTAGAGGAAACTGCCCATTCAGACAATATATCCCTAACAAACCAGCGAAGTATGGGTTAAAAGTGTTTGCTTTGGTTGATGTAAAAACAGCTTACACTTCGAATTTAGAACCGTACGTCGGTAAGCAACCAGAGGGACCATGTAATGCCAGTAATTCAGCTGACATTGTTCTTCGAATGGTCTAACTGTTTCAAACTTTAAAATATATTATACTGTGTACGAATATTAAATCAGTCACAAATCAGTCATAAAGACCATACAAAGTGACCGCTTGCTTTGCGGATGACATCTGTCATCCGCGCGAGTGACCATGTCACGAATTTTCGCGCGAGTAACGGAGGGTTAAAAAGGTGAGCTTAGAGTTTTACGACTAGTTAGTTCTGCCGTGGTTCTGATAAGGCACGAACATACGGTTCTATTCTCAAGGATAATCTTTGGCTTCATTTTGCTTCTAATTGTAATCATTTGAAGACTGCTGCTGTTTCTGTACGGTCTGGGTGTTCAGAAAGATGTGTAAACTGTAGTGGGTTCGCATGGCCGGCTTTAACCTCGTGGTGCCCTAGGCAAGAAACTTCACTTTTGCCTGTCCCACTTGCCTCTTTCCCCTCACCAACTCGTTTTTTTCGGCTGTCGATGTTTCTAATTTGATAAATTTTTTGTTGACCTACAAAGTTAAAATTCTATATTACAAAAGATCGAACGCCGCTCACCGCTTTGGATGGAATGTTTTAAAAGAAAAATTGCAAGCATCTGCAATGATGAAAACTGACGAGAAAGCAATGTAAACTTTCATACGAGTTGATCGAACTGTGAAGCAGACAAGCGATGTTGCCGAAAAGTTCTCGCGTTAAGTTATATCCTGTTTGATGAAATAAATTATGAACAAACCGATGTCATAGCGAAAGGTAATCCGTTATCGCCTGTCGTGCCACATCTGTACATGAATACTTTTAAACAAAGGCGCTAGAATCTGCCAAGTTCAGAAGATCGTGGATACTACGTTTGTGGTATAGCCACATGGAACGAAAAAACCTGGAATTTCTGGAACATTTAAACTCGAACCCAACCTAGTATAATATTCTCGGTGGATCCTGAAAACGACGGCCAGCTGTATTTCCTCGACGTGTTAGTGAAGAGGAGGCCAGACAGATCCCTGTATATAGAAAATTCACGCAGACTAATCTCTTATCTCCACGCCTCGAGCCATCACCACCCGTCACAAAGCAATTCGGTGATAATGACACTTTACGGAATTCGAGAACTGCCGGATAACGAGACACTTGCCGAAGAATGACAACACCTACGATGTTCCTAGGGAATGTGTACTCACATCGTCAAACTGAGCAGAAGTTGCAGCCAAGAACGCCTGAGAAGGATGGCAAGCATGACACATAGAAAGAGGAGCCACGAATCTCCTTTATGCTTGCCCAATATCGGGAAATACCGGTAGATTCCTACGTAAGCATGACGTGCAGTGTATGTCGATCCTGTCAACAAGGATGAAAAGACTTTATGTTTACCACATTCCATGCGAATGTGACAAGCCATGCGTTACCTGGGAGGGGGATCTTAAAACTTTCGAGCAGAGATGCAAGCAGGCCCCCACAACCGCACGAGTGGTCAACTGTGAAGAGCGGACAAATTGAATAGCTAGGCGGCGGCCATTGGAGTGGTAAACTGACGCGCGGAGTTCGAATGTTTATACATCGCTTTTGGTTATAAAATGCCTTCCCTAGAGTTAGGTCACAAACATAATGCCTCACTTAAATACGTTTACTTTTTAATTTATGAACAAACAGCAACTAGTCACTGTTTATGAATTTATCTTACGTACTACATGGAATCTGCCGTAGCTAAAAGTTACGTACTGGACCCCTAGCATTTTTCGTAGTTCATTTACGATAGATGTACCCAAAATGCACCAAAATACTCTAAGATTTGCCCACTATATTAATAGATATTTTGTGACTCTACCTTGCTGTAGATTTTATGACGAGAATTGCGTTATATATGGCACAGTGCTTTGGCATCTCACGATCAAATTATCAAGTTTCAACCTAACCTAGACCATGAAAACACTACAGATCAGCCAACTTTCTTCAAAATGATCAGAACATATAAAATGGTATTCTGTCGGTCGGAAATGTTGCCCCCTGACAGCGTGTAACCATTTTTGTAACAGCTATGGTTTTGAGAAAGGAAACCTGCAAATAGATGCACAGACATTATACTAATACCGTGTTACAAAAACATTTATTAAGCAAGTGCACTGACATACAAAACAACTTAAAATATACACTTACCGGTGAAATGTAATATTCGTTCCTTTCTCGAATTTATTTGTACAATTAATCGCTGCACGACTCTTCACCACTGTACTTCTTTTGATTAGAACGCACAGACAGTAGAATTACGAGTAACAAATACTGTATGTACGTCCCAACAAATATACAACGTTGAATCAGGGTCTTCATAAACAACAGTACTACACAACACATCAGATTACAACCATTATAATGGCGTCCAGCCGAAGGTTCAAATTATCCCGCGACTGCAGCGCCATCAGTGAGTCTAGTTATTTTTTACAATGTCTTTGGATGCAAGAAACGTCAGCGACGCCCCCGACTACAACCAAGCAAATCATTTGTTGCCCAGCACTGCCGTAAACATAATCATTATGTGAAATACGATGAGACCAGTATTGTGGCGTAGACGCCAAATGTGTGGGACAGCTTATGCAGTCCATAGAAATTAAGATGTCAGAAAACCTAACTTACAGGGACGGCGATTTCTATTTAAATAACGCTTAGGGTTCGACACTCAGTTTATTAAAATTACGCCGACCACCACATCCACCAGAACTGGAAAATGCTGAGAGAATTTGCGTTTCACGGCATATAAGTGCGTTCTGTGAAAAGCAAAATGGCGTAGTGAGTGTCGGGCGTAGAACTCGTGTATAAATAGCTGCGCGAGACCAACAGTAGTTCACAGTTTGTTTAAGTACAGACAACGAGTACACGTAACGAAACAACTCGCAGAAACTGAGGAAGATGGGCGATTAATTACAATATTAATCGTAATTATTCCGGTAATCGATTATGTACGTACCCATATTTCTTTCACTTCAATTTTACGCTATCTATTAGCCTTACGATTAATTATTTCAGTTTTTCCTTTTTTGTTTTAGGGTTTCTTGACTGTTCTCTTGCTGTCTGTAGCTTGATTGCGAAGAGAGATCCGATTGTCCCCTGGTACACGTCGTGTAAAGTCACCACAAGACGGAACATTTCGTGCCGACAATATTCTGCTTATGATTGCTGCCAACATAAGCGAATTAACGATGGCGGCTCTTAATAAGCGTAACAAAGTCTTGTGGTGTGTGTGTGTGTGTGTGTGTGTGTGTGTGTGTGTGTGTGTGTGTGCGCGCGCGCGCGCGTGTGTCGGTTCAGCAATAAATGATGTAACAAGTGTGTTTGAGCTTTGTGCTTTCACCAAATCTTGTTGCTTCTGGCTCAATTTATATCTTTGCTGCTAATTGGTGCGGGACGCGCGAACCCTTGAGTTGTCAGCATTGGACGGAAAAAAGTAAACATTCCCCTTTTCCCTCGGCACCTGGTGATAATGTTATTCTTTCTCTGCTCCCCGGCACCCGTCTACGAGCCAGTCCAAGTTGAAATCTTAGTACCAAAGAAACCAAATGTAATATGGAAATATTTCGGAAAAGGTGACAAAAGTTTGTGTAAATGTAAGCTGTGTTTCAAGACCGTGAAACGTATGGGAAATACAACAAATCTGATGGATCACATATTAACCATCCGTCTCTAAAAGACAATTACGTAAGTAGATACTCCGGCAGCTCATTTGCAGTTGCGATAACTTTTAACAGACGTTAATTATTTAGCTGACTTATGTTTTGCTGAAACGGAAAAGCCGGCCGCGGTGGCCGAGCGGTTCTAGGCGCTTCAGTCCGGAACCGCGCGAGTGCTACGGTCACAGTTTCGAATTCTGCCTCGGGCATGGATGTGTGTGGTGTCCTTAGGTTAGTTAGGTTTAAGTAGTTGGATGGTTGGTTTGGGGGAAGAGACCAAACTACGAGGTCATCGGTCTCATCGGATTAGGGAAGGACGGGGAAGGAATTCGGCCGTGCCCTTTGAAAGGAACCATCCCGGCATTTGCCTGCAGCGATTTAGGGAAATCATGGAAAACCTAAATCAGGATGACCGGACGCGGGATTGAACCGTCGTCCTCCCGAATGCGAGTCCGGTGTAGGTTTAAGTAGTTCTAAGTTCTAGGGGACTGATGACCTCAGATGTGAAGTCCCATAGTGCTCAGAGCCATCTAAACCATTTTTGAAACGGAAATAAAAATATTGCTTGCAAGCTTATTCACTGCAGTATCTGTGTTAAAATATGTTAATTAGCCTTATTAGTAATTGTTAAATAAATGTATTTCTGCTAAAAATAAAAAAGTAATTGTTTATTTCATAAAACTGGGCAACTATAGTTAGTTACAAAAAGTGAAATGTGTGACAGCATCGCTTAAATTTTTGTGCAAGAAGCCTTTTTATAAGAAAAGGGGGGAAATTCCTCGTGGACTTAAAAATAAAGCCGTAACATAGCAAGTGAATAAAATAAGGTATTATTAGGATACAACTAATTGATACGATTCATCGATTCATTTAACTAATCGAGAAGGCCAAGTAATTGACTAGTACTCAAATTCGCCCTCCGTAAGACGACGGTCGTCAAAATATTGTGCACAAAAAGAACAAATCGGCCGAACACCCGGAAGTACGTCATTAACAATCGCCCACCAATTGAACTCCACAATGAACAAAACGCTACGCAGGCAAGAATGCTACTGGCTTGCCTACCAAATTTTTTAAAATTACATGAATTTTCTGACAAAGTATACCGAAAATACAAGCGCCTGTTGAGGTCACTCTCTTGCTCGCTTACCTCTCGGCGCCTAAGACCGTGGGCCACCCTGCCTTTACGTAAATCCGGCCTCATTCGACTCAGCAAGACACATTGCGAACAAGAAGTCCCATTGTACTAACGTGATACGAACCGTCGCTCATTTCGAACAAGTACGGTAATTACCATAGCCAACACAGGAAATGCAGGCCCGTTCCACATAACGACTCGTAGTTTGGGTCCAGAGCCATTATGGACGTTCGTGGGAATTGTGCAGGATGCTAACAGTGGTACGATAATGAATGCTGTAACCCTTACTTTGCTTTTTTTGTCACACTGTCACAGGTGAGGTCTGGCAGATCCATAAATAGCCATAAAAATTACATTCAGAATTTTCAGTGGAACTGTTCGGTTATTAATACTACACAAAAAATATCTGTTATAATGGAAGTGGAAGGTCAGGGAAGGTAAACCTTTCGTAGTGGATGCATGCCATCACTAAAATGGTCAGTGATAGTTTACCATAAACTGAAAAAACACAAGGTGAACCATTACTGTACTCTGCTAGGGAAAGTGTTCAATAGCGTATCATCCACTAGTGAAGGTGAACCATCCCTGCTCCCGGCTTATTAACGGTGCTTCCAACAATGCTACCACGCATCAGCATGAGTGTAATTGTCGTCAGCTCTTTATTGTTACGTTATACAATAGTGCAGTTATAGTTGATAGTAGTGCAGTTACAGTAGTGTAGCTATGGTTGACAATAGTGCAGCTATGGTTGAATCAGTGAAGTTCTGTGAACATCTTAAGAGTGGAACGGGGAAATCTCAGTTGTAATTCCGTCTTAATGGACAGAGAAAAGTACGAGTCACTTATTAGCAAGGCCAAATCACTAAAATCTAGACGAAAGAGGGACGGCAATGACTACAAGTTTTTGAAGAGATATGAAGTGCTGGAAGTGAATCGAGTAACCAAATTAATATAACCTGTAACTGAAGAAGGTAAGGATTAAATACTACGTTTATGATGAAGAACTGTATGGTATTCTGCATGGTGTCTATGTAATGACTGACCACAGTGAACGCGACCGAATGATGAAATGCTTGAAGTCAAAGTTCTGCAATAAAACTTACAGAGATGTCCAAATTTATCTTAGTTTGTTTGAGCCTTGTTTACAAAAGCAAAAAAGATCGGAAAAAAGGAATAGTAGCGAAGCCAATGCTGTTCTAGGAGCTGCAGATGTCAAGTTGATCTAATCGATTCCCAATCGAAGCCAGATGGAGATTACAAATTCGTACTGGTTTATCAGGACCACCTCACTAAATTCGTTGTTCTCAGGCCACTGAAGTCCAAAACAGCTGAAGAGGTACGCGATAACATTATTGACATCTTCACGTTGTTAGGCGCTCCCTCAGTACTACAGTCTGACAATGGTAGAGAGTTCGTTAACAAAATAATGAGCAGCTTAACTGAACCATGGCCCAGTTAAGATTGTCCACGGCAAACATAGACACAGTCAGAGCCAAGACATTGTAGAGCGTGCAAATCAAGACCTAGAAAATATGCTAACTACATGGATGCAGCAGCACATCACCACGGAGTGGAGCTGCGCATTAAGATTTATGCAGTTAATGAAGAATAGCGCTGTACATTTTGGAATTAGAAATGATCAAATGTGTATGAAATCCTATGGGACTTAACTGCTAAGGTATTCAGTCCCTAAGCTTACACACTACTTAACCTAAATTATCCTAAGGACAAACACACACACACCCATGCCCGAGGGAGGACTCGAACCTCCGCCAGGACCAGCCTTGGAATCAGAAGATCTTCGTACGAAGCGGTGTTTGGCTGCCCTCCTAAGCTGGTTTGTTTTCAAAAAGTTTACCTCTTGAAGCATTGATGAACATTCGCCCTGAGGATGACGTTGAAAATATAATTAATGAAGTGAGTATTAGCACTGAGACGGGGACTGAAACGTTGCAGGATAATGATCACAGTAAATCTCCATTGCAAGAGAATAACATACCAACAGGACAGAAGTTGAGAACAGACCGAAAGAAAGTATTCCTGACGATAATGACTACTGCCTGACTGATTTAGACGAGCCAACTCGTATTATAAAAAATGTAGAACTGAAGCGTACAAGTGCTTAGAAGAACAAGAGCAAAGAATGCGGTAGTGTTCAGATCCCTGCGTTCCAGTAGTGGAAAAGGACTGCACTGTGAGAGTGCCAGTTCCCGACTTCGGTAGAGGATGAGGAGATTCTAGGTCGATCTTGGGTGTTGCCCTCGAGACAACAGCCGATGGCTTCTAGCGAATCGAGATGAGATATGGTGTGCTGAGCCAACTATACGCACGGTAGTAAATTGTTTGTTTTTAAATAATTATGGCTGCAACTACAACATTTTGTTTCAGGTCCCGGTTCAGTACTTACCCTCTAAGAATAATCTCAGAGGAGGAAGTTCCGGCAGAGAAAACTGTTGCCCTGAGGACAGTTATGAGGTCTCAGTCAATGGGAAGCGGCCAGGGATTCTTCAGATGCAACTGCCAGCAAAAATGGCAGACTCTGAGATGCTTTTGCAAAAACAAAAACGTGTTGCGCAACGCAAAGTGCCTTGCTCCGATAAATGAATTTTACATAATATGAGTATGTTTTCAAACTGCAGGTGATAAATGCAACGTCAAGTACGACTGTATTGTTATTACAGTCATGGTTCACGTTCCTTACCTCTTGGAAGTGAAGGTACACATTCACTAGTGATAGTGCACTATCCCTAGTCAATGTGTATTGTTTGACAGAACTGGAATCAGTAATAAACTTCTACTAAACGGGCCAGTGAAGGTGCACTATCACCATTGATGGTATACTTTCCCTGAAACTTCCACTTCCACTCTAACATATCCAAATAAATTTTAAAGTTTATTTTCACGAAAAAAGCGTTTAAACAAAAAGATGCACAAAATGAACATAATATTACATGATAATAGTATGAAAACTCAAATACTCTGTACTCTTAAATTTTACTTTCTGCTACATTTTTATTGTTTATTTTACATCTAACAATACAAACTTATGAAGAAGCTTGCACAAGATAGAGTAACATGGAGAGCTGCATCAAACCAATCTCAGGACTGAAGACCACAACAACAACAACAACAACAATACAAACTTCCCATAATATATTCAAAAAATGAAAATTACACTAGCTCTTTTCAGATTTATAGTTTCCTTCCCAGAAGATTCCTTTGCACTCACTGGAAATTCTTGTAGAGAAATAAATTTAGATTGGTTTCTAGCAACAATGAGAAATATGAAGGCGTTCTTCTTGGGTCACAGGTGGGGCATGTTTAGCGTTCTTCCAATCTTTCAACGACTTTTACTCTTGGTTCCGCTACATCCAAAACACGTGGTTGCACAAAGTTCAAAGTGTATACGATAGCTGTTGACTCGCTTTTCATCTGTGGTGTCGCCAATGAGTATGCGAGCTTCATTGAAAAATTAAAGTGGCTCACCTGAATATTGTCTTTGTAGGAATTGTGAAGGACAAATACATTCACTCCACGTATGTCAAACAGGCGGAAAAATAATGCCATTGGCCATCGTTAGAAGAGGCTTTGACAACCAGAGATATTTGTTTCAACTAAATATATTTATAGCAGAACCTTTAGCTAAAGAATCAATCTCTACACTTGTTTCTTCATCACTTTGATCACCTGTTTTTTTATAAGTTCTCTTTCAATTTCGTTGTCACTATCTAATCCAACATCACTTCTTAAACTGTCCTCAGACCATTTTAAAACAGTATCCTCAAAGTCGGCGGACGAAGATCTGGCTACTGAATCCATAACGCGAAGCCCTGGGTGCGGTCTCAGCAGTGAATCCCCTTTGTAGACTGATAGTACTTCCCTAGTATTCTACTAGAGAACCAAAGATTGCCTCCTGCGTGACCTACGACCTATGTGTTCGTCCCATTCCATATCCCTACAATATTGTTACACCTACGTACTTCGATGAGTTGACTGATTTCACATGTGAGTCGTTGATATTGTACTCATAAGAAACAACGTATTTCTTCCGTTTTGTCAAACGCTCAGTATTACGTTTCTGAACATTTAAAGCGAGTTGCCAGTCTTTATACCACTTTGAAAGCATATTAAAATCCGACTGGATATTTGTACAGTTTTTTTTCAAACAATACTGAATTTCGGGTAACCGCAACATCTGAGAAATGTCTGGTGTTACTACACTTAACAAAATAAGGGTGGTAATGAGAATCGTCGTCGTCGGCTAATACTCGTATCCGAGTTTTCATTTCTCTCCTGAGATTTCCTTTGTTATGGTTCAGGCGTGGAAGTGTCGTTGATGGCTTAGCAATCCAATCCTAGCGTGGAACAGGCGGCCACAGACATTACAGCTGATGGAAGGTGGAGGACGTGGCTGAACCTGGAGGAGTTTACGTCTCTGGCGTTTGTCATTCTCCATTATTCGACGTTTCAGCTCAAAGTTTTGAAGAGCATTTGAGGTAACTGAGCGCCAGCGACTACGGTCTTCTGCTATTGTGGACCAGTTACTCGGATCGATATTAAAGTTTTTCAGATTTTTCTTGTACTGATCCTTATAACGTTTGAGAGGGGCACCTCGTGGCCTTTTACCTGTGCTTACTTCGCTGTACAGCATTTGGCGTGGAAGTCTGTCATTTTTCATCCGCTGGACATGTCCGACCCATCTGCCTTGATGCCCAATGATAAGAGCTTCCATGCTATGCATTTTTGCTTTCTCAAGAACAGCCGTGTTGGATATGAAGTCATCCCATTTCAGGTTCATGATATATCTTAGCTTCTGTTGGTTGAAGCGTTCTAGTTTCTTCAGATCGCAGCGATATAACGTCCAGGTTTCGCAACCATATAGCAGGGTGGAAATGACTACAGCTTTGTACACCATCAGTTTGGTGTACAGTGTTAGGTCTTTATTCAGGAAGACACGCTTTGTAAAACGTCCAAATGCTACATGGGCAGCAGGTAATCTATTCTCCACATCTTTTCCAGATGAGCAGTTAGATGACAGTATGCTTCCCAGGTAGAGGAAATGGTCCACTTGTTCCAAGGGTTTATCATAAATGGATATGCTGAAGTCAGGAACGGAGGAGACAGGAGTTGGCTGCGCTATCACCTTTGTCTTTGGAATATTGATGGAGAGACCAAATCGTTCGTATGCCCTGCTGAAGGAATCAACTGACAGCTGCAACTCTGCAGGTGAATGAGCTGGAGAAGCATTGTCAACAGCATACTGCAGCTCTGTCACACGAGTGGTACTGGTGAACCTTTTTGAATGGAGTCTGGACTGGTTGAATAATCCTCCATCAAACCTGTACTTTAGTTCTATTCCTGCATTGTTTACGGTTGTCTCGTAAAGCGTAGCTGCCAGATACAGTGCAAATAATGTTGGTGCAAGAACGCATCCTTGTTTAAGCCCACTTGTTATTGGGAATTTACCAGTCGTTTCATTCTGGCAGAGGACCTGTCCAGTCATATCATCGTGGAGAGCTTCAATCAGGTCAACAAAATGTTCAGGGCAGCCGAAGCGTTTTAAGACCATCCACATGGCTTCTCTGGGAACTGTATCAAAGGCCTTTTCTAGATCGTAGAAAACAAGTAGTAAAGGCTTTTGCTGTTCTCTGCACTTCTCCTGTAGTTGTCGTGCACAGAAAATCATGTCAATTGTCCCTCTTGAAGGTCGAAACCCGTATTGAGAATCAGGTAGTATAGTCTCTGAAAGTGTCTGGAGGTGATTTAAAAGCATTATTGCAAAAGTTTTGCCAGTGACAGAGAGTAGAGATATTCCCCGGTAGTTACCACAGACGCTTCTGTCGCCCTTCTTGAAGATGGTGACAATTGTGGAGTTCTTCAAGTCAGCTGGTGCCTTGCGGGTTTCCCACATTAATAGAATGAGTGAGAAGAGTCTAGTTTTTAGAGGCAAGCCGCCACCCTCAATAAGCTCCATCGGGATGCTGTCGGGTCCAGGAGCCTTCCCAGGTTTCACACTCTTGAGTGCCTTGCAAAATTCTTGAAAAGTTAGAGGATCAACCATCCAGGGTTTTGGAGGGTGCTGTGGGACATTTTTGAGAAAATCTCCAGCGGCAGTAGAAGGGCGATTTAACAGTGAGCTGAAGTGCTCTTTCCAACGATTTAAGATGTCCTGACTTTCAGTAAGAATGGTGGAGTTGTCAGCAGCTTTCAGTGTTCCTGATGAGGAGCGGATAGGCCCATACAGCTCTTTAATACCAGCGTAGAAGCCACGTAGGTTCCTTGCATCGTAAAGATTTTGAAGTTCTGTGGCTTTCTGTTGCCACCATTTGTTCTTGATTACTCGTATTTCACTTTGACATTTCTGCTTGAATTCTTGAAAGTGTGCTTTCTTTTCTGCGCGGGACGGATCTTGAGCAAGGGATAAGTAAGCATCCCGCTTTGCATTGATGATAGCTTGGATTTCTCCATGGTTGTCATCAACCCAGTCACTTCTTTTCCGTGCACTAAAACCAACAACATTCTCAGTAGTTTCTTTGATGATGTTCTTTAATGTGGTCCATTTTTGTTCGACGTCATCTGTGGGTGCTGGAGCTTTGTTAAGTTGTTCAGACAGTATGTATTGGAAGTGTGAGCGAATGTTTCTGTCGTTCAGGTTGCTTATGTTGAATTTTCTGCGTGGTGGGTTTGAAAAGTGGGATCGTGGCTTGCGATACTTTGGTACTCTCAAACGGCTGACTAAAAGTCTATGGTCAGTCCAGCACTCATCGATGTTTAGTGCTGTTTTTGTGATGAGAATGTCTTTCTTGTCACGCTGTCGCGTAATAACGTAGTCTATAAGATGCCAATGTTTGGAGCGTGGGTGCATCCATGTGGTCTTATAGCGGTTACGCAAACGGAATTGGGTATTGGAGATGGAAAAGCTCGTGCTCAGCACATAGACCAAGAAGTAACAACCCATCTGCATTGCAGTTTCACACCCCTTGTTTACCCATGACGTCTCTCCAAAAACGGTTGTCCCTTCCCACTCTGGCATTGAAATCACCAAGTAATTTTAATTTATCTTGAATGGGTATTTTAGAGAGAGTACTGTTCAGTTGGTGGTAGAACTGATTCTTGGTGTCTTCATCACTGTCTAAAGTAGGAGCATATGCAGAGACGAAGGTGATGAATCTGTCTGAACCAATGGGTAAGAGTCACCAGTCTTTCATTAATTGAGACGGATGTAAGTCGAAGATCTTTCACTATTTTCGTTTTTACGGCAAATCCTGCACCATGGATGCGTGGTTCTCCTGCATCCTTTCCCTTCCAGAAGATGGTCTACCCTGAACATACCTCACTAATGTGTCCCTCACCTGAGAGTCTTGTCTCACTCAAGGCAGCTATGTCTATATCTAGCCGGGCTAGTTCTTGGGTGATAAGAGCGGTTCTTCTCTCTGGCCTGTAATTGTTCACGTCCAGGAGGGTCCTGACATTCCATGTCCCTATTGTCATAATCATTTCGTTCTTCTTTTGTTTACGTCCGCAGTATAAGGAGTGACCTACTGGGTGCGGATTCCCAGCCCGGTTCAAGTGTGACTTCCGATGTTTAGCCCACGTTTTCTAGGGCCTTCCCCATTCAGGGTCGGCAGCGGTCATCCTAAATAGGCCTGCCCAGTCGCAGATGCAGGACGGGATTCCCGAGTAGTCACACGGGTTCTCAGGAAGGCGACCATCACACACCTGCCGCCAATGTGCAGGTCCAGACTAGTAGCTTCCAGCCTCACTCGGAGCCTGCTACCATCGTCCTTATCCCATCGCCATTGGTCTTTAGAGAAAATGACAGGAGAAATTGCCATTTGCGTGAATTTGTTTAAGGTGGATTACAGCTTGCGAGGAAGTGACCCACACACTATGATTCTGGAACAATTCATCACGGCACATATGTATGTGACATGTGACTTCAGGTACCAGAGCAGCAACGAGCTGGCGCGAGGTCAATGATGGCTGAGCGGCGCCTTTACAGCCAGTTCGTCTGGCATGACCTCTTCCGCCTCCACGATCGTTGAGAAGCTGGGATATAAGATTTTTCTTCCGCTCGCTTCGCCGTTGGGTCGAAGGGTAGATAATAGATACTAGAGAGGAAAGTGAAAGACACCCTTGGGCCTCGGAAACCTAATACCGTTGGGGTCGAAGAAACCAAGAGTTCGCCGAGGGGGGCCGGATAGGAAAGGAAACAGGAGAAGCCTGACACAAGTAAGTGGAAGTAATGCCAGGCTTAGCCCGTGTGGTTGCCACCCACATACTCCCAAGTCGGGAGCCCCCTGCGGCCGGCAATGAGAATAGCACAAAGCGAACTTAACAATTCGGATTCAAGGTCAGTTAATACTGTCATGGATGAAATTACCATAGATCTTTGCACTCTGTTTTTCAAATTCTGGGTTAGCTCCCTATCCTTTTGAAACGAGCTACAAGGACGCATAAAATGCGAGAAACACGCGGAATAGTGAGTACATTATAAGTGGAAAGATTGGACACCTACAGAAGGGCGACTACTCTTAAAAGACCATGTGTGGTCAGATGGGACACTTATTCTTGTAGGACCGAATGAGTTCGCGCAGTTGTAGGGGGACCGTGGACTTACTTTAGGGATGGCAGCCGTTCAAATCTCTGTTCGCCTTTCCAGGTATAGAGTTTTCAAGATTTACCAAATGCGGGGATGATTTGTTTGAAATGGCTCGGAGGATTTCTTTCTCCCATCCATCCCCATACGACATGTGCTTAGTCTCTAACGACATCTCTGTAGATGGAACGTTAAACTCTTAATCTTCCATCCATCCTTTTACTCTTGCAGGCCGAGATTGGCACTGCCTATCAGACGTTTCGATGGGAAGGGAACATATTACTCATCAGCCAAACAGCGAATTGCAAAACATATCGTTTCCAGTACGGGGGCAGTAGTAGCAAACAAGATAAATTGAAAGAGAAAAGCTGTTACGTACAATAACAGTTAAGAGCATAGTGGTTACGACGTTGGATTCGCATTCACGAGGACTGAGGTTCACCCAAACAACGATCCAAACTCAAAGTTTGTGTTTTCCCAAAGTCATATGTCGCTATGGTCCTTTTAAACGGACACGACCAATTTCTCTTCCCATTTGTGCCCAATCCGACCTAGTGTTCCGTCTCTATTGACGTCGTCGTCGACTACCTACTGGCTTTGGAATTGTAAAACCGAAGATTTGCCAGCAGGTTCTTCAGTCTGGAAAAAAGTCGCATCTCCTCCAATACGTTCGTGACCCTTGTTAATGGCGGTAAAAAAGCCTTGCTGTGTAGCCATCTCTGAGGAGCGAACCTCGCGTTGTTCACTCTGCAGTTTGTGTTATAGCATCATAGACGTACTATATTATGTTTAAAGGCCGCCATTTCTCTTGATAAAATTATAGTAATAGCTCTACAAGTCGAACAAATAGTATCGCGAAGATAACAGAAGGGGGAGGAGGTCTCAAACCGCATCGTACTCTCATCATGTGGCTCATACATTGATCAGCCAGAACATTGTGACCACGTACCTAATAGCCGGTATGCCCATCTCTGGCACGGATAACAGCGGCGACGCGTCGTGGCATGGAAGCAATGAGGCCTTGGTAGGTCATTTGTCTGCACATCCAAGTCACCTAATTCCCGTAAATTCCGGGGAGGGGGCGATGAGCTCTGACGCCACATTCACTGCAACAAACTTTTGACGCCACACTAGTCGGCTTGACGCCACACTTCGCGAATGCTCGGCTCCGTGCAGGGCCCTCGAGGAATCACTATTTCATTGAAAAGGTACCAACTAAAGGTCTTAATTTTGTCGTGTGTCATCGGGAACTTTCATGCACTTAAACACGCAGTCGAGAATTATTAAACTCGTCTGAAATAGTTACTCGCTCCTCGCCGAAAGCGGGTGCTGACACTCGTTAGGACCTGCAGTGTCACGTACACGCCACTGCCTTTTTCGTGGGCCTCGACTCGCACTGCAGGTCTTACGAGTGCCAGCAGTAACTATTTCAGACAAAGTTAATAATTCTTAACTGCGTGTCTAGATGCGTGGAAACCCTCGATAGCACATGACAGAGTAAAGACCTTCAATGGATACCTTTAGATGTGTGCAAACCCTCGATAGCACATGACAGAGTAAAGACCTTCAATGGATACCTTTTCATTGATATATTGATTTCCCATGGACCCTGCACGGAGCCCAGGGTTCGCAAAATATGGCGGACAAGTCGAGTAGTGTAACGCCACAAGATCGTTGCGGGGCACGTATTTCTGATGGATCACGAACCTGTTCACGTCTATGCGAGCGCCGCAGCGGAAAGCACCTGACTTCATTCGAGAATTTGCGATCGAGCACATACAATCGTGCATTACCGAATGCTGTTCGCTCGCGGTCGTGTACCGTTTTCATTAGAACGCTCTTTTCGACCAGATTATCACTAGGGAGGGGAAAAACAGACCGATGGAAACCGATACCTCTGTTGTACTTGTGAATAACGGGTATTTTTCGATATTTGTTTGGCATTGGTTATGACAGGTGTTTTCTTTATTTTTTGCTAATAATCGGTTCAAATAAAGCAGTGCTGAAATTTTTTGGCTTTTAATAAACTTTTTTCAAACGAGTAATTTTTATTCGTTAAATTTCAATTGCTTTGATATATCGCGTTATTATAGAAAATGGCTAAAGCGATCAGTGTTATTTTAATAAGAATGCTGACAGAAACAAGCAACAGACACATGGCATAAGAATTGTTATAGCATTGTCATGTCAATAATGCATCTATAATTGCGTAGGCTTCCGCGGCCAGAGTCAGTCGACATAAAAAATTTTCTGGATATGGTACCGCGTCATAATGCATAAAACTACTGCTGCTGGAGAAGCAATAGTTTTATACATTATGAAGCGTACCATACCCAGAAAACTTTTATGCCAATAATGTATCTGTTACTATGTGGCATGGCCTGTTGGATGGTTACGCGTATACATGCAGTATATGAGACTTCCTTCATTTGGTCTCTGTGTTAGTTTTGCGCTGTTGTCATCGGACATTAGAGTCTGGAAGTATTTTACAAAGTGCGGTATCAGTGAAGTACAGTGCTCCATTTGCTTAAAAAGATTAAGAACAGGAGATGGCTGAAGTGATTTGAGACAACAGCAAGCAAAATTTATAATAACCGAACGGATTTAGAGCCCGCTCGTTCATACTGAGTCCAAGTGCCCTAAGAACTGCGTCACCACCTGAGATCAACCAACAGCGCACTCATACTAGGACAAAAATACACGAAGACAATGACAGAACACTCAAAATAATGATATAACACTCAAAATAATGATATTAGCTGCTAAAGACATCATTCATAGAAAAAAAACTGATGAACATGCGATCTAAGCGCACATGGGAGCCTGTCAGGTTAGAATAACACTAGTTGCTACTCTGACATTATGGAAACGAAGTCATAAGTATAGGATAATAATCCTTTAAACTTCAGAAACAGCCGAATGCACAAAGTTAAAAACAGATCCTCCGTCAACACTCAAAAACCAGCAAGTAAATTTGAGGACAAAGCAAATCAAACGACAGTAAGAAGTTCTACTTAAATTATTAGATGCAATGTGTAATATTACTCTATCATACAACAAAACCTCATGTAGATATCTAAATTTGTTAATTTGTTGTTTTGAGGACGGTCACTGTAGAAAAAAAGACAAGAAAACAACAGCATTTTTTGTCGTAGTAACTAAAGTAGACAAAGTAATATTGAGATATACTTTATGTTATATGGGTATTTATTTTTAAGATATCTTTGAACTTATTATTTTAGGATTTACGCGTATTTCTAACTCGACCTGGTCTTCGCCCGGTTCCTGTAATAGTCACCATAGTAGATGTAACCCTAAGAGGAGGTGCTCTTACAAACATATTTACTCATTCTATTCGGATAGAAGGTGGAGCCATATGGCAATTTTAGCTGGAAGCCCCTGGCAATTTTTCAGCCGCCTGACTGGAAGGCTTTTGCCTCCTTGTGCTCAGTGCTTCTTTCCTTATCAACGTGGGAGTGTTGTGAAGTCGGCTAATCTGTCCATTGTAGCTGACAAAGGGGAAAATGGCCTTTAGGCTTCATCACATAAGGGGAGAACTTAAAATTAACTTCTTGATGCAATAATTTACCAACAGCCGTATGATTTGTAGAAGTTTATGAGCCGGCCGTGGTGGCCGAGCGGTTCTAGGCGCTACAGTCTGGAACCGCGCGAACGCTACGGTCGCAGGTTCGAATCCTGCCTCGGGAATGGATGTGTGTGATGTCCTTGGGTTAGTTATGTTTAAGTAGTTCTAAGTTCTAGGGTACTGATGACCTTAGAAGTTAAGTCCCATAGTGCTCAGAACCATTTGATTTTTTTTTTTTTTTTTTTTTTTTAGTAGTTCATAAAGTAAAATAAACTTCTACAAATCATACGGCTGTTGGTAAATTATTGCATCAAGAAGTTCATAACAGCCGTCGTCCCACGATCCATAATGGTTCAACGAAGATTAAAAATTAACTATTTATTCATAAAAAACCTCCTCCCGAGCAGGCCATTTATTCATAGTTTACGATAAAGATAGAAAGTAGCAGATCTGTTGACTGTGTCTACATAACACGCCTTTATCTATCTGTAGCCCTTGAAATCGGACAAATTAACACGGGGACACAGTTCTCTAACCTGAGTTTTCATCCTCTGGAACTGGCTGTGCGTCGTGCTCAAATAGTGACACGATCCTCGATTACAATATGATTTTTGACCAAAGTTTCAAAAAATTAAAATCAGTGGTGATGTTTTTGCAGTATTCAACCACTTATCACTTTAAGAGAAAAGCAGTAAATTGTGGATGGACTGAGTTTTTCTTTTATTTTGCTTTTTTAATTTAACGTTTTTATTATGTGTGTCTTGAAACTGAGGCAGTCAAATATTTTACAATGTTTGTTCGATTTCTAAGTTTATTACAGGAAATAATAGGAATAAAAAAAGAAAAATCCGTTATTTCAGTACCGGTTATTTTGAGCGATTTTAGCTCTCGGGTTAAACTGGAGTTGAAAAATAACGATATAACCGAAAACCGGTTGCTTCAGAGATGACCGCCACGCCTGTTTCTCACCCGCGCAACTGCTCCCTCAGGTATAAGACAGTGTTGATAGAAATCAGACGAAATGTTATTCTCCGTAAATCGCGTCTGCCACCATTCTGAAAAGCCGTCAGGGAGGAGACTCGTGCCGTTGCTCCCTATACCCGAACAATAATCAGGAGAAGGATATCCGAGGTCCACTCACCGATGTGCGCAGCCAATAACAGCAGCAGCATCGGGCGACCTAAGCCTGGATTTGAGGCGGGATCGGGCTCGTCGGATTTGTGCCACGATCTTCCCGAGAGAACCGGGCGTCCGGAGACGCTACCGCCGATGCGCTGAAAGCCAATACGGGGTGGGGTGCGGTGGTATTGGCATCTGGAGAGAGCGCATCGGCCCCGTCTGTTATTCGAGAGGCAGCGAGTGACCCGTCCGTCAGATAGCCTGCCGAATACCACCTCATTTTCCGCTGCCAGCCAATTTCAAATCCTGTACTTCCGTGAGCTGTTAACGTGTCCAGAAAAGTAGGGTGGCGTCAGTTGTGAAGGTGAGTAATAGTGGAGCTAGGTGACGTCAACTTTTTCGTTTCATACAACAACACGAATTCACGGAAAAGCAAAATAGTTTTTTTAGCCACACAATGACCCACGGACCACGGAAATTAGCCGGTGACTGAAAAATAGGCACTTTTAATTAGCACCTCGACAAAGTAAAGTTACATAATTAATTCTTTGTTAATTTGCAGGTGTGTAGATCCAATCGTGGCACATATTGAAATTTCCGCCTCACAGCACCACAGTACATAATTAGAGGAGCCAAAAAACGGGTAAAACCATCACTGCGGAATCCATTTTTTTCTCCAGTAGCGGCGTGCTATGGTGCTGTGGTGCAGAGACATCATTGTGTACCAGGAGAGGATATAAAAGGTGATTAATAAAAAGGACATATTTCAGTTGATTAATACCGATAAACTATGAAAGATAGAAACACATTGCGCATGTCACTGGATAGAGAAAGGTTCCAATTTCTATGTTCGCACGGATCCTTTACCACACACTCGACGTGACCACCATGCTTTACTCGAGAAACATCGAAACGGCAGTGTATTCCATTCCACATACGAATCAACAGGTCGTTGTTTATTAAATCGACAATTTCAACAATTCATTTTCTCAGCTCTTGAAGAGCAACGGCCATAGGTGGGGCAAAGCCTCAGTCTTTTACATAACCCTAGAAACAAATCGCAAGGTGCGAGGTCTGGTTATCTGGGAAGCCAAAAGCGGCGAACAAGATCCTATTTTCCACCTCTTCGACTCCAACGTCGTGGGATGGCGCTATTACGATAATGCCGCACCTCGAGGTGAAAGTGAGACGAAGCGCCGTCATGCTAAAAATGAAATCATTCGAATCTCCGTGAAGTTCAAGAAACAACCAGTGTTGCAGCATGTCCATATATGACATTCCTGTTACTGCGTTCTCCGCAAAAAAAATAAAAAGGTCCATAAACTTCGTACATAGAAACGGTACAAAACGCATTCATTTTCCGTGAGTCTCCTTCATGTTCGCCGACGACGCCAGGATCTTGTGACCCCTAAGTTGTTACATTATGGCGATTTACTTTACCCAGTAGAAGAAACGTCGATTCGTCCGAAGAGCTGAGTCGTTCGGAAAAAGTGTCCGTGTCATATCATGGGGAATTGAAATGCAAAATTCGTACCTTCTGTTATGATCGCCGGAACGCAATTGCTGCAGTAACTACAACTTGTAAAGCTTCATATGCAGGCGTCGTTTCAGAGCACGCCATACCGTTGTTTGAGGAAGTTGAAGTTCCTAGCCTGCCCGTCTTCTGCACTGTCGAGGGCTCCGTATGAACGCATCTCGGATATTCTCGACATTTTCGTCAGACTTGCATGGCCGACCAGTGCTTTTGCCTTTGCATTTGAAACCAACCTCCAAGAACTTTTTATGCAGTCTGCTTGTGCAGAGGCGGCTTCTTGCTGAATCGACGTTACACGTGAACAATGGATTGACTTCGCACAAATTCCAACACACAGTATGTTTTCTCCTGTGGTTTAGTCGCCATGTTACTACAAAAAAAAAAAAAAAAAAAAAAAAACAGCAGCACCACTTTGAGAAAACTTTGAACCTTCCTGCATCCAGTGACACAATATGTTTCTAGCTTTTATAATTTGACTGTTTGACTGTAATAAACAACTGAAATCTGCTCTTTCGTTTTGAATCACCCGGTATGTACCTGCAAATAATAATTCCAGAATGAAATTTTCACTCTGCAGCGGAGTGTGCGCTGATATAAGACTTCCTAGCAGATTAAAACTGTGTGCCGGACCGAGAGTTGAACTCGGAACCTTTGCCCTTCGCGGTCAAGTGCTCTACCGACTGAGCTACCCACGCCCAACTCACGATCCGTCCTCACAGCTCTAAATCCGCCAGTACCTCGTCTCCTACCTTCCAAACCTCACATTCTGGAAACATCCCCCAGGCTGTGGCTAAGCCATCTCTCCGCAATATCCTTTCTTCAAGGAGAGCTAAATTTGCAAGGTTCGCAGAAGAGCTCCTGCGAGGTTTGTAAGTTACGAGACGAGGTACCGACCGAATTAAAGCTATGAGGACGGGTCGTGAGTCGTGCTTGGATAGTTCAGTCGGTAGAAAACTCGCCCGGGAAAGGCAAAGGTCCCGAGTTCCAGTCTCGACCCGGTATACAGTTTTAATCTGCCAGAAAGTTTGAAAGACTTAATTATATAAATGTATCTTTTCGAATGGTGGTGAAACTTTATTACTGTCCCTCGTATCTTGATTATGTGCACAAAATTTCATGATGACCAATGATATCAACTGTAAAGGTGAATTCTTTTCCCAAAATGTGGAAACTGATATTCATTAATTGAGAAGGACGAAGGCTGAAGAAATGATAGCTGAAGCTTTTACAACAGTAGTGTATTAGCTACTAAGTTGATATAAATGGTGACATACATAACTGGATGTAATTTGATCCCATAAGAATCGAAATATCAAAACAAATAGTTTTAAATATTTTACTGTAAGCACACGACATCTTAATAATTCAAAAATCAGCAGACAGGTTACTGCGTGAATATTATTTCAGTAACTTAATACCAGGAAGCTAATGGCATGTTGTGGCAATGAGACAACCCCCAAAGTAAACTTGTTCTAGAAGACTTGCTCATAGAGCGTATTTGGGTTGTCTAATTGGACGTGTTTGTAATAAAGATCTTGAAACAAAACTGTCCAGATGCGAACATAATACGTGGTATAGTAACTGTAACACGCTCTAGAACCCTACCCGGCAAGAGACGAGAATACAGTTTTGTAAGTAAGGCGTAAAAATGAAATATTAAGTCGTATACAGCGTACCGAAATGAAATTTCTAAGAACAAGAGACTATCCTTAGAACAGGACGAATAAAAACTGAAATAATATGGCAAGAAGTAGAGGCGAAGATAGTCCAGGAGAAAATAAACGAAAACGGCATCTAATATGAGCATACGCAAATGATGGACAATAAAAGGCTTTTCAAATATTGGAGGATGAATACGGATTTGTGAAGAGAGAACAGGCTTGAAAGCTCACTATCGTTTCCCTCTTTCCTGCCGCGCGGGGTAGCCGCGCGGTGTAGGGCGTCTCGTTACGGTTCGCGCGGCTCCTCCCGTCGAAGGTTCGAATCCTCCCTCGGGCATGGGTGTGTGTGTCGTTCTTAGCGTGAAGTTAGTTTAACTTAGGCTAAGTAGTGTGCAAGCCAAGGAACCGATGGTTCAAAATGGTTCAGATGGCTCTGAGCACTATGCGACTTAACTTCTGAGGTTATCAGTCGCCTAGAACTTAGGACTAATTAAACCTAACTAACCTAAGGACATCACACACATCCATGCCCGACACAGAATTCGAACCTGCAACCGTAGCGGTCGCTCGGTTCCAGACTGCAGCGCCTAGAACCGCACGGCCACACCGGCCGGCGGGGACGGATGACCTTAGCAGTTTGGTCCTATAGGAACTTACCACAAAATTCTAATTTGCCCTCTTTCTTGTTCCCTTTTGCGAATGGTGCACGGGATTGTCGTTAAGGCTTCGTGTGAGTTTGGAAACGTCTGATTTTTCTGTCATGGTGGTTTCCCGAAGTGAATGCAGGAAGAAGTAGTATGTTGCTTGACTCTAATTGTAACGTGCGGAATCGGAATTTTCACAGTAGACCCCTCCTTGATGCACCAGATATCTCTTGTAAGAGTCTACAACTGAAATTGTATGAACGATACCGTTGCACTTTCTGTTTACATTTGTGATTTTAGATATTGATTTCATTGTACTTTGTCGTGTAAAGTATTGCGTAGTATAGAGTATTCGATCACATGAACAATTTAATTCCCACCGCAGTCTTATTTTCGTTTCTCTCAAAATAACCGAAGTAAGTAAACCTAATTTGTGTTCCTCTGGTGGTTGTGGAATAGAGCGGTCGCAAATAGAGGCGCGCTCGCGTGTTTGTACCATATATAGAAATAAAATTAAAGAGTATTACAAAACATTAGTGTGAACTACTTCATTTCATTAAATCATTTTACGCGTTATCAAGGAAGCGATAAAGAAGAGAATATTATGCGGGCAAAGTAGTCACAAGATTTCTTCCGCTTGTCTCAGCAGCAGTAGCAGAACAAGATGTAAGATAGCTACAACCTTCTGTCGATAAATTGGATTTTTGTTTTTTAGGATTCTTTCGGTGAGTCTTAGTCTGACGTCTACCTTTCGTGTAATTAAGTTTGCATGGTCGTTCAACTTTAAATCACTTCGGACGCACACTCCTAGATATTTAACAGTTGTGACTGTTTTCAGTAATTGTACGTGTTAAATGTGCTTATGTTAAGAATGAACGACCATTTCCTGGACCTAGTGTCGATTTTGTGTTTATATTTATATTTATGCAGTTGCAGTATGACCCGCGAGCAGCCACAGGAAGCATCCGACGTTATTCATCGGGTCATTTCTGTATATGTACCTGACAAGCATACGTTTCGCGCTTAACCAACTACCACGATATGTGGTAGTGCTCTCAGAAATATTTTTTTGTGCTGTTACAATCATATTATTATTCGTAGTTTTGCAGTGTATGCTGAAGCAGTTCGACAGAACTTAAAGGCAATATTAGAAGCACAGGAAAATAGTATTACTGGTTGCTGCAGGTCTCTAAGAAGGTGCATTATTAGCATAAAACGCGTTCAGAAACTCAGGAACAAATTGATGCCTGTGACATAGGACTATACGAGGTGTGATCAAGAAGTGTCGCGAATTTCTTAAGTTCGTAGGCTTTATTCATCCGATTTTCAAAATTTTTTTTATCCTGTTGGTACAATGGGCCTGATGTATGTTTGCATTTTAACTGTTTTGAACATTTACTTTATTGTTGACAGTCGAAAAGGTTGTACGTGATTTCGAGTGCTCGGCGAATTTTTACTTTCGAGAAAGATGTTTCATATCAGCGTACACTCCGCTGCAGAGTGAAAATCTCATTCTGGAAACATCCCCCAGGCTGTGGCTAAGCCATGTCTCCGCAATACCCTTTCTTTCAGGAGTGCTAGTTCTGCAAGGTTCGCAGGAAAGCTTCTGCAAAGTTTGGAAGGTTTGAGACTAGGTACTGGAAGAAGTAAAGCTGTGAGGACGGGGCGTGAGTCGTACATGGGTAGCTCAGTTGGTAGAGCACTTGCCCGCGAAAGGCAAAGGTCCCGAGTTCGAGTCTCGGCCTGGCACACGGTTTTAATTTGCCAGGAAGTTTCATATCAGCGCACACTCCGCTGCAGGGTGAAAATCTCATTCTGCAAGCGCATAATCTCTTCAATTACGTTTCTCCCAAATTCATAGCATATCTCATTTCACTAACTATCGATAGCCCTGGAGAATTACATTATTTCATCGAAAAAGTATGTGGTTAGCGAAATAACACGTTAGATAACGAAGTTCTGCCTGATAAACATATGGCAAAATACTCTCCTCTTTGCGTGCTATCATTTGCCAAAATCTCTTGTAGATATCTGAAATCGTTTATGAAATATGAGGAGTCTTGCGGATATTTTATCTGGTTTTATCGCTGGCGCAGTGCGAACGCAAATGAGTTCTATATCAGACCAGTTTTCTCGAGATTGGTGACAGATTGAGACTTCCTCGTAAGTCTGAAGAACAATTCAGTATGTTAGCTAAATTTCACATGAAGCAATACTTTTTCGAATTTCTTGCAGTGTCCTTTACCATTAAATAGATATCACAATAACTATGCCCATTAACGAAATGATGGTCACATAATCTTGAACCTGGCATATAAAGCTTTAATTAACCCAGAAATGATCCTTTTTTACCGAATAGTTTCCATAAAATCGTTTGAGGAAGACTGCACGACGTGAGCCTCGATTCTGTCGTCGCCTACCGGCTGAAGGGTGGCAAACACTGGCGGCTTCCCCTTCTGTACAAACGAATGAACTCGCCCAGCGCTTTTGACGAAAATTGGTCACTTCGCATCAGCCACATTATCCTGCGCAGACTCTACCACAAATGCAATGAGCAGCACCTTAAATGTGTTCTTGTTGTGGAAAGCCGCGTCCATGTCGACCGCGTCGCACAAAACCAAGAAAAGAGGTCGTCGGAGCTCGGCGCGTCCGGTATGGACGTCAAAGCGCGCCGCTCTGTACAACAATGAACAAGTTCCGCACAGTGATGATGGTACATGAAAGAAAACGAGGCCCACGAGAAAGACAGGCCGCGGCGCTTACGTCACAGCACGTGATACTGCAGGCCACATGAGGATTAGCAGCGGTCTCCAGCGAGGAGCGAGGAACTATTTCAGACGAAGTTAACAGTTGTTAACTGCGTGTTTAAATACATGCGAGCTGTCGATAGCACATGACAAAGTTAAGGCCTTCAGTGGGTAATTTATCATTGACATATTGATTTCTCATGGGCCCTGCACGGCACAGAGCGTTTGCGAAGTATAGCGGCCAAGGCGACTAGTGTGACTTAACAAGTTCTTTGTGCGTGTGTGTGTGTGTAGGGGGGGGGGGGGGGGGAAGGGGGGTCGTATTTCTCGTGGGACCTGAAAAGTAATGGTTCAACCGCGCGCTGGTCTGGGCAACGTTTCTTGTTTCCCATTTTTATTGACGCGCGCCACCTACGAACACTGTTCCATTCTGCGTGGTTCTGCCCTGGTCTGCGCTGCGCGTTTGTGCGCGGCGAGTCCGATGTGGTCGCGACTTAATGAGGCAAGCGTGCGACCGGTACCCTATTTTGCTTCCGCCCAGCGAATCACGGTCCCACAATTGTTTGTCATTCACCCTAAACTATAAGAAACGCTATATACAAACCCGATACTGTTTCTGGTGGCTCGCTGGTACTTGCCAAGATCTCTAAAGAATGCTCAGTGTAATTCCGAACTATTATGAACATTCACTTCATAAAATGATATTTGGCAAGGGTTTCAGTTACCGTAACACAAGCTAATGTGGATCTAGAAAACACAGAACCCCGTGGATCATGTCTGTGTAATCGCGATAGGGCCCTTACCTGTCTTACAACTCCCATGGATATTTAAAATATAATCTTGTCTATGTGATCATAAAAGGGTCAATTATCTGTCTTACCCCTGTGATACAGAGGTTGTCGCGTGTACAAGCTATAGCTGTCAGACTCTAAAAGGCTACAATTCTTGGCCGTATTGGCTATTACAGTCAGGATATTGAAACATGGAACTTGTGATCAGGGCGGAGGCCTATTGGACTAATACAGGTCTCTTGCTATCTCCGATATCGTAACTAAATATATCTGTGAAACACACTCAGTAGATATATCGAATGCCGTGCTCGTGCAGATTGTATATAATGGTAGACTATATTAAGTAGATAAAGGTAAAATATATGAAGAGATAAAACTGATGTTAACTGCCACGAACAGCACAGTGACCAAGATGAACGTAATGCAGCAAAATCTACGTCTGCTGTATAACGAGGTTGTCAACTCCGACATGGATGTAAGATTGAACCAATATATATTGTCAGATTTAGTCAGTTTTGCTTGCAGAAAAACGAAGAAAAGATTAATCTGAAATTATTTGGTTACAATATTGCTGAATCTCCGTACATACATCGCATCTCTGTGCATAAAATACGTTGTCCGAGCGTTTCGTCATGTGAGCTTGTATCACTATTTATTTTAGGCCAATCAATAATTCACATTTTTCTCTCTTCTGAGGAACGGTGATGCTTTCAGCGATGCCATTAACATATTGCTTGCGCTCTGTTATGAACACTCAAAGCTGAGGGTTGTGATTCAGTAACATGAACATATTCTCTAAATCTTGTTTTGTAGTTCTCCTGGTTTGCACAACATAAAAGTTATCACATTCTGTACATGATGTTTTATATACTCTGAACTAGTTATATGCCTGACTCTTATCGATGTTGTGTATAATGCGTCATCCTACTGCGTTCTCTGTTCTGAAGCCAATTTGCAGCCCAGTTTTCCGAGACAAACAACGTATCTTATCGGAAATGTAAACCCTGTATGGTAAAACTATAAACTCATTTTTTTGTTCGCTCCTATCTAATGTGATCTGATCTCTGTTCCTGGTCTGTTCCCTCAGTTTCTTGGCGCCTAACCTCATTACTAATATTGGGTCAAAGCCATTGTTGGATACTAGCATTTTCAATGCGTGTAATTTAGTATTAATATTCGCTTCACTTAAAAGATATTTGATTATCCTGTCACTCGATGACAGGAAATTCGCTTATTTATGGGACCGTGGAGGGCAAGAACTGTTGTGAAATAATGTAATCAGATGTAGCGGATGTCTGGGATACATTGGACCTGTAGGCACCCCTTCCGTTTTCTGATCCAAGGAAATAATAGTCCTGTTGTTCTCATGCTCCGTGCTGAAGCTGATATCCTTGTGTGATGTACTGAACCGTTGGTAACATCTGTTAGCTTCATCAAGAATGTCATCAAACAGGATTAATGCGTCATCTATTAAACGACTAAGAATGACTGTTTTAGACATGCTATCGCAAAGTCCAAAAAAATTGTTTTCAGCATGACCTAAAAATATATTTGCGGGTGTTCCTGGCAGAAAATTCCACATACACTATGTGATCAAAATTATCCGGACACGTGTCTGAAATGACTTGCAAGTTCGTGGCGCCCTCCATCGGTAATACTGGAATTCAATATGATGTTGGCCTTGATGACAGCTTCCATTCTCGCAGGCATACGTTCAATCAGGTGCTGGAAGGTTTCTTGGGGAATGGCAGCCCGTTCTTCACGGAGTGCTGCACTGAGGTATCGTTGTCAGTCGGTGAGGCCTGGTACGAAGTCGGCGTTCAAAACCACCCCAAAGGTGGTGTTCTGTAGGATTCAGGTCAGGACTCTGTCCAGGCCAGTCCATTAAAGGGATGTTATCGTTGTGTAACCACTTCGCCACAGACCGTGCATTATAAACAGGTGCTCTAACGTGGTGAAAGATGCAATCGCTCTTCAACAGTGGGAAACAAGACGGTGTTTAAAACATTAATGTAGGCCTGTGCTGTGATAGTGCCACGCAAAACAACAAGGGGTGTAATCTTCCTCCATGAAACACACCATAACACCACCGCCTCCGAATTTTACTGTTGGCACTACACACACTGGCAGATGTCGTTCTCCGAGCATTCGCCATACCCACACCCCGCCATCGGATCACCACATTGTGTACCGTGATTCGTCACTCCACACAACGTTTTTACACTGCTCAATCGTCCAATGTTTGCGCTCCTTACACCAAGCGAGGTGTCGTTTGGCATTTACCGGCGTGATGTGTGGCTTATGAACAGCTGCTCGACCATGAAATCCAAGTTTTCTCACCTCCCGCCTGGCTGTCATAGTACTTGCAGTAGATCCTGTGTGATGGTCTGGATAGATGTCTGCCTATTTATTACACATTACGACCCCCCTCAACTGTCTGCGGTCTCTTGTCACTCATCAAAAGCGTACAAGCCTGTACGCCTTTGTGCTGTACGTGTCACTTCATGTTTCCCCTTCGCTATCACATAGGAAACAATGGACCTAGGGATGTTTAGGAGTGTGGAAATCTCGGGTACAGACGTATGACACAAATGACACCCAATCACCTGACCACGTACGAAGTCCATATGGAGTACGTGACAGCACAATGCACTTAATATGAAAAGCGTATGTTTTGGGGGCTGTCAGGATACTTTTGATCACATATTGTATGTAGGCCTTCTTTTTGTTTATTTACGTAGCCGTTGAAAAAAAGACTGGTTTGCAAGAGTCGACTTAGTGTGTTGATGAAAATGTGTTAATACTGTTATAAACTACAAATGAGTAGCGAATTCTCAAGCATTTTTCTTTTCTTCCAGGCCAAAGCATTGGGGAGAGTGCTATTTGATCAAGTCTGTAAACAGCTACATCTTTTAGAAGCTGACTACTTTGGTCTCGAGTATCAGGATGCAAATACCACAAAGGTAAGTAAACAAGCACAACACACCATTCCATTTTTCGTGCTGTCGTTTATTGTGATATTAATTGTGGATTTGTAAACTATACGAAAGTGATAATTTGCGTGTGAAAGAACAGAAACGCAATGTTCGATCAGATTTGACAACTGATTTACTTGATTTTTCTTTATGTAGTAGTGTTACAGACACATTGTACTGTTTACGTCATAGTCTTTACCTAACTGTCCGTATATTACAATTCAAATTTAATAACAGAGCCAAACTATTTCATATTCAGGGTGAGAAATTTTGAATCAAACGTGTCCTCCTTTATTCACCCGTACATCTTGCACAGTGACATGATGGTTAAGTAACAGGTTTATCATTCGCAATTAATGAGATTCAGTTCCTTGTCTGATGATTTCATTTAAGGATTTCCCGCGATCATTTAATATGAATGCTGGACTGTTTCATTAGGGAGCCCATTGGTTAGTCCTGTCTCCCTTGTTGTTTAACTGACTGTGTGAACAGGGTAATAAATACAATGTATCCATCTCCTCTGCTTTAGTTTGCTCGTATGTCTTTGTGCAATCCTCTTTTTAACAGGAATGTAAAAGTGTTTTAAGCTTACGTCCAATTTTTAAAATTCTTAATGAAAATTTAGTTGATTATACAGTGCTTTTCTAAATTATTTTAACAATCATTATGGATGAATCCTCGGGTCTAAAGAAGTAAGAATCTTCGTCTGAACGAGTCACATTACAGTATATTGTGTCTGTCGCAAGCAGCAATATGTATGGCTGAAGAAGCCGTTTTACATTTCCCGTGTCCTGTCAATCAGCTACGAAGGTATTATGTACACACTGTTCTGGGTTATTGATGTCATTAAGATATGGAGAATCTGACTTTTTCTGTACAGTGAATATATATGTACGTGTTCGATAGTGTGTCAACCATATTGTTCTTTCAGTCTGTCTCTGTTCATCATCTCATGTGCCCAGAGGAGGGAAGCAAATCTTTGGAAGCTTAAAACGTAACTATTATGCAAGTGTTTTTATATTTTTGGTTTGTCAGCCTGGAACGTTAGAATACGAAAGCAAATATTGAGTTCTACTTTTGTATGGAAACAGTTTTGGAAACTGGAAATTTCTAATGCAAGATATGCTGGACGAATTAAATTTGTCGGATCTCACTGCAGAACAAGTGAAGTGTCGCGGAAAAGAAATTTACTGAGAAAGACGAGCAACACAAAAATCTCACGAGATGTGATAAAAATAGTCATTCAACAGTAGAACGAATTGCGGACAGCTGCCTGGAATACATGAAAGACTGCAGCAGCGCGTTTCGAATGTGGAAAATATTGTGCAACACCATTTTGAAAGAAAAAGCGTTGCTGATCAGCTACTTCCAAGTATACAGTTATTGCAATTGATGGTCACTCAAGCACAAACTGAGTGGGCGTTTCTTAGAAATTGACAAGGTGGTACGTGGTCTTCGGTTGAAAGGTGCGACAGCTGAAGAAACTGATGCGGTGTTTCATCTTTTGTTTACAATAACACAATAATATGATAACATTGTAACTGCAATCGAGACATTATCTACGTAAAATCAGAAGTTAAGCTTTGTAAAAAATAGGCTTACGGATCACTACAAGAAACATGCAAACTTTAAGAAGAAAAATGAAGTAGGCTCTGGGACAGAACACTGTATTTAACACATACAGAAATAATTCCAGTCGTGGGAAAACTCAGTGGAAAACCAAACCCCAATGGGACAAGCACAATTCAAGTCGAGAAAAACATTTTGGTTTTAAATGTCGCAACTGTGGTGTATTTGAGCACAAAAGAAACAAAAACAAGAAAGGCTCTTGTAAATTCAATAAATTGTGACTCGCAAGAAATTTCTCTGAGTTCGGGTGCGCGTTGAATGAAGAACTTCGGAAATGCTATTTTGTCGTAGTCGTTGTTTACGTATTATAATTGCGTGTTATGACAGTACCCCGTTTCAAGGCAACAACATGCTGTGCTTGGTACAATATGTTATAATTAAATGTCATTTAATAACACACGGCAGTAAAAACTTTCAGGAATTGCTAAGATGAAAGACACTGTTGTTAAAAGTTGGAAGTGTTCACCGTGGCTTAGTGGATAGTAGACTTGGCCACTGTTTCTATGTTTCGATACAGTGTATCGATACGTGGAACTGTTTCAGTGTTTCGGAACGGCTGTGGTTCACTGTTTCGAAACAGTGGTGTTTCATTCTGCACCTGTCTCGGATAACCGGACCAGATTCGATCTCGAGCCAGACACAGAAACTGTATCGTTGTTTCAAAATAAGGCTGTTTCAGTCCACCTGTGCTTGGAACGGACTAATTGTATCGAAACAGTGGTGCTTCATTCCGCTCTGTGTCGTACGAGATTCGGGCTCGGCACAGGTACTGAAACACAACATAACACTTAATGAAACACTTTCAAGAGTGTCGAAATCTTTTTGACAAGCAATAGCATGAAGCTTAAGATATCCGAAAATAAAGCTTCGTTTCTAGCTGACTAGCCTATTACGAAATGGCGTAACATCTGCTTTATAAACACTAACCAAACAATAAAAAACGCGTACTATTCACATTCAAAATAATAAATATGTGAAAATCATTCGATTAAATTACACTTTTTTTTTATAACATACGCTTCTCTTTTCATGAACAATAATCATATTAAGAAACGCAAGTAAGCCTACAACATTTTGAATAAAAAAAGGCGCAGAGTGACAGTTATTAGACATATACATAAATTTGATGTAGGTATAATTACAATCAATCTGTTTGACATATCACTGATAGTGTAATGGTGAACGGGAAGGGCTGGAGAGCATGGTGAATTTATAGTAACGGCTCGAAACAAACACCTTGAAAGACAAAAATTTTTTCTGTTATATTTTATTATTTATTCGAATTATTTGGCGTTTTTTGTGAGTCTATAGTCACTGCCTATTATCCACAATGATTCCCTTTGTGTTCATGTAAATTAGCAGGAATGTGGGAATCCCAGTAGCATATCCGTTGTTTCTGCAGTTTTCTCCCACCTCCAGTTCCGTTCGTGGTGGTTGTTCTGTCTTCAGCTATGGCTGTCCTCAGCCAATTGAAAAGTATGAACGTCACACAACACGAAACCAACGCATTTGCTGCAGAAAATACGAAACTGCCAAGACGCCCAAGTGTAGCGCTCACTTGTGTTTATATGGACATATCTATACAGTAGAAATTCAAGATGATAAAATGTGTAGGTTTATTAGATTACAAAACACAAACTGTCTCACTGTTTCGAAACAGCGTATCGAAACATTACATTGTACTGTTTCATTTGTTTCGAAGCAGTTACTCGTTTCAGTTTGCCCATCTCTAGTGGCTAGAGACGTGGAGGTAAGGAGTTCAAAGTAGTTTCGGGTACTGCTATATTCAATTCTGCTACATTCAATTTTTTCAAATAAATCTTTGCATTTGTAAAATATTGTAGGAATTTCTTATTAATGTAATAGAAATATGTTCTGCAATAGTCGATGTAATTTACATGTAAGAGCGCTCAGGAGTGAGCTGCTTTGGTTTTGTGGCTTGGGTCCGATTAAAAAATGGAAGATCAAAATGCTGCAAGTGAAACGAGCAGAAAAGACTATTATATTCTTGCTTGTTTTAAATTCGAGAGCGCGCTCAAAAGTAGTGCCACCGAATTTTTTATTCGGTTCTCAACGTAGGTTTGGTATAACTTATCATAAACATGGCACTGCTGGAAGAGCAGTGTGCTGACCACATGCCCCTCCATATCTGGATCCAGTGACGCCTGTGGGCTGTGGATGTCACAGCAGCAGCTCAGAACCGTTGGACTTTTATGGCCTGTTTGGGCGGAATTTCATCGTTTTTTTAAAATTACGTGTCATGCATATTATTAGGTTGAATTTCACGCTTCGCTGTCACAAGCTACGACCTACAACCCACAGGGCTCCGAATTATAGCATATAACATGGTGTGTAACGTAACAGCGTGCTATAGTCGAGTTTCTAATGGCATAAAATGTGCCTCCAATTGAAATCCATGGAAGTATCGCAGCTATGTAAGTTGACTTTATTGAGATCAGTAATTGCGATGTTGGGTTGTTTGTGATGAAAGCAGAGTTCACCATTTCAACTCCGCAAAGTACACAGCATCAATGGAGCTCCGCCACAAAGGATCACTGACACCAAAAAAAGTTCAAGATCGTGCTATCAGCAGACAAATATATACCCACAGTATTCTGGGATATTCAAGATGTGGTGCATGTGGAATTCATGCCTAAAGGCACCACCGTAAACGTCGCATGGTACTGCGAGACACTCAGAAAACTGAAAGCTGAATTCGAAGGGTTTGTCCATGCATGGAGTACCCTCTCCTTCATTGTGACATTGCCAGACCTTACACGAGTGGTACAAATTCTCCAACAACAACGCCTTGGGTTTGCTGTCATCGATCATCTCCATATGGTCCAGACTTGCCCCCATCCGATTTTGATATTTCCAAAACTCAAAGATCTTCAAGGACTTAACTTTGCTAGTGATGAAGCAGTTCATGTAGAGGTGAGGTTACAGCTCCGTCAAAAAAGTCAGTTATTCTACAGTGACAGTACCGGTATCAACAAGCTGGTCTCTCATAGGGAGAAGTGTTTTTGCTGCCAGCTTGACTGTGTTGAGAAATAAATATGTAGATATGAAGAATAAAGCTGCAGAATGTTAACAACATTTGTTGTATTCAAAAAGCTTTAAGTGTTCACCCACAAAAATTTGGAGGGGTTACTTTTCAGCATGCCCTTGTATTCAGCTGGTTTCTTTCGAATATTCTGCAATTTTAGATGGTCCTCTCAGACAGCTTACTTCCATAAAACTCAATGCAACCAAAAAACTCTCTAGCAGTGACAGTTCAGCTGGACAAATACACATAATTTTTCAATAAACTTGGAGTGAAACTAGTTTCTCCCATTGCTGGAAAGTTTGATTCCAGAATAAAGACATACTGCATGGTTGGATATTATGTTAATGAATATCAGCTATGGTGTCTAGAAGAGAGACGAACCATTCTTGGAATAGGCATCAAATTTGGTGAAAATCACTGATTTTAATAATGAAAATAGGATTTATTGCAAATAAAACATAAACGAATGTGCTGTCATTGATGAAGAACACATCAGTGATTAGAAAAATGACTCCGTAGCAAGCTATAATGAAGGAATGAAATCTGCAGTAGTATAAGAGAAAGGAAACATCCCATGTGGTTGAAAGACTATGCTGTGTTAGTGCTGAATACACATTGAGGATGCTCTGGAGACTAGGTGACATAGACAGCAAATTGGATAAAGGAGAATGGTTTCATGCTGTAGAAGAAGAGATGTGAGTAATAAATGAAGGAAAAAAAGACCTGGAGAGTATGTGAACTGCTTAAAAACAAGAAGGATATTGGTACTAAGTGGGTTTTTAAAATGAAATGTGATGATATATGCAACATTAGTAGTTGTAAAGCTAGATTAGTTGCTCATGGTTGTCCCCAAAGAAAAAGTTTTGATCATAATGAAAGATTTGATCCTGTAGCAAGGCCGACGACTCTGAGAACATTACGTGCTGCTATGAATAATGAAAAATTGATTGTAGACCAAATGGATGTAAAAGGTGCATTTCTTTAAAGAAATTTAGATGAGGAAATTTATTTAAAGGTATCAGTAGGATTTAAAGTAGAACCAGGTACTGTAGGTAAGTTAAACAAACAATTTATGATTTAAAGCAGGCCTCAAGATCATGGAGTTAAATGTTTGATAGATTTGTTAAAGATCTAGACTTTGTTCAAAACAGTGTGGTTGGGTATCTGTGTATTTGTAAGAACATAAAAACAAAGGTTTATATTTGAGTAAACAACTAGCTGTCAAACTTGAATTTATACAACTCTCAGGTAGTAAAAAACATATTATAATATGTGTGCAACAGCAAATTATTGAACAACTTTCAAACATTGCTGAAAATAATATTACAAGCAACAGCTGCAGGCAGCAATAATGGTTTTGTCAAAATTGACGTACGTCCATCTACAGCATCACGATGTGTACTAATGAAAACAGTAAAGCCGAAATAAGCTTATACACTAAAATAAAATATCAAGCAGCATCCTGTTTTCCAATTTTGTGTGTAATTTTAATTTGAGCTATACAACACAACACTGCAGACAGCATTCAGATAGAACACAAATGGATTGTGTGTGCAGAGCATAGGCCTATAAATTTATCTTTTTGTGTTCTGTTTTTGTTTTATGCTGAAAAGTGATTTGTATGTGAGTAGAGAGAACATCTACACTCTGCAAACCATCATGTGGTGGATGGCAAAGGTATGTCCCTCCTACCGGTTATTAGGATTTTTTTCCCGTTCCATTTACAAATGTAGCAAGGGAAGAATGATTGTTTCAGTGCCTCTGTACCTGCTGTAATTATTCTGGTCTTGTAGAGTCATCATTTAAAGGCAGTACTTGGAAAATTTATTAGTGCACTTTCTTGGGAAAGTATAGATCTATCTTCAAGAGTATACCATTTCAGTTTCTTCTGTGTCTATGTGACACTATCCCATGGGTCAAACAAGATTTTGACAATTCATGCTGTCTTTTCTGTATACATTCAATATCCTTTGTTAGTCCTATTTGGTGTGGGTCCCACACATTGGGTCAATATTCTAGAACCGGTCACACGAGTGATTTGTAAGTAATCTCCTTTGTAGGCTGATTGCACTTCCCTGATATTCTACCAATAAACCAAACTCGGCCACCTGCTTTACCCACAACTGAATGTACATGATCATTCCATTTCGTATTCCTACAGAGTGTTACACCCAGGTATTCGCATGAGTTGACCAAGTCCAGCTGTGAGTCACTGATATCATAGTCATAGGATACAACATTTTTTCGTATTGTGAAGTGCACAATTTTACATTTCTGAACGTTTAAAGCAAGTTACCAGTCTTCGTACCACTTTGACATCTTATCAAGACCTGAGTGCATATTTATGCAGCTTCTTTCAGACAGTACTTAATTGTGGATAATTGTGTCATTTGCAAAATGTCTGAAGCTGCTATTGATAATGTCTGCAAGGTCATTAATATACAACATGAACAATTCGAAGCTGCTTCTGCATCTGATGACGACTCTCCGTCCAAGATAACATGCTGTGTCCCCCCAACCAAAAAATTCTCAATCCAACCACAGATTTCACTTGATACCTCACATGATTTAACTTTTGACAATAAGTATACAGGTGGGGTACTGCGTCAAATGCTTTTTGAAAATCAAGAAATATTGCATCTACCTGACTGTCTAGATCCAAAGCTTTCAGTATGTCATGTGAGAAAAGTGTCTGTTGGGTTTCATATGATCGATGTTTTCAGAACCCATGCTTGATGGCCTAGAGGAGGCCATTCTGTTCAATATACCCCATTATGTTTGAGCTCAGAATATGTTCTAAGATTCTACAACAAATCATTGTAAAGGATATTGGGCAGTGGTTTCATCTATGACTTCTACTACCCTTATTTTAGATGGGCATGACTTGTGCTTTCTTCTAACTGCTACACACAGTTTTTTGCAAGAGGGATCTACAGTAGAATATAGTTAGAAGATGGGCAAACTTAGCCACAAATTCTGTATAAACACCACTGATGCTAATACTTCATTCATCTTTTCAGTGATATGAGGATTAAATTGGTGCAATTCTCCCTGGTTTTACTTTGTAAAGGAACATTAGAAAATGGAGCTAAGCATTTCAGCTTTTTCTTTGCTACCCTGAATTTCAGTTCCTGTCTAATTCGCAAGTGACTGGACATTAATTTTGGTGCGTAACAGTCTGTATATATGACCAGAATTTCTTAGTATTTTGTGAAAGATCATTTGATAGTTATATGCTATGGTAGACATTGAAGGTTTCAGACATTGCTCTCTTGACAGTCTAACATGTTTCATTCAGCATCTCTCTGTCTATAGTCCTGCACTTCGTTTTACACCTGTCTACATCTGTGTCTACATTCATACTCCCCAAACCATGGCAGAGGGTACATCCTATTGTACCAGTTATTAGGGTTGAATGCTCCTGAGTAAGCTGTAATTATTCTAATCTTGTACTCAAGATCCCTATGTGAGTGATATGTAGGGGGTTGTAATATATTCCTAGAGTCATCATTTAAAGACACATCTTGAAACTTTGTTAGTAGACTTTCTTGGGATAGCTCACATCTATCTTCAAGAGTCTGCCAGGTTAGTTTTTTCAGCATCACTGTAACACTCTCCCAAGGATCAAACAATCCTTTTATGCAGTAGCCTCTGTTTCTTTAGAAGTTCCTTCACAGTGATTTTGTACCATGGAGGGTCCCTTCAATCATGAACTGTTTTACTATGAACATATCTATCCCGTGTGATCAACTATTCTTTGATAAACTTGAGCCGTAGTTCCTCTACATGCTCCTGCCATGTACTGAAAATTTCAAGTTCTTCATTGAGGTATGACATTACTGATCTTATATTCAGTTTACTGAAGGTGTGTGTGTGTGTGTGTGTGTGTGTGTGTGTGTGTGTGTGTGTGTGTGTGTGTGTGTGTGTGTGTGTGTCTATATATATATATATATATATATATATATATATATATATATATATAAATATGTCTGCTTGTGTCTGTATGTGTGGATGGATATGTGCGTGTGTGCGAGTGTATACCTGTCCTTTTTTCCCCCTAAGGTAAGTCTTTCCGCTCCCGGGATTGGAATGACTCCTTACCCTCTCCTTTAAAACCCACTTCCTTTCGTCTTCCCCTCTCCTTCCCTCTTTCCTGATGAGGCAACAATTTGTTGCGAAAGCTTGAATTTTGTGTGTATGTTTGTGTTTGTTTGTGTGTCTATCGACCTGCCAGCGTTTTTGTTCGGTAAGTCACCTCATCTTTGTGTTTTAATTGCCCTTTGTACTTCAGTAATCATTGTTATCACAACTGTGTCATGGTCACTCATACCCCTTTTGATGTGGGCATTTTCAAAGAGATGAGGTCTATTTGTTGCCATTAGATCCAGTATATTTCCATCATGAGTGGGGTTCCAAACTATCTGTTGTAGGTAGTTTTCAGAGATGGCATTTAGTAATGTTTCACAGGACATCTTATCATGTCCTCCAGCAACAAAACTGTAATTTTCTCAATTGATTGTTGGATGATTAAATTCTCCACTCATGATTACAGTAACATTTGGGAACTTATGTACACGTGGACTGAGGTTTTCTCAAAGTTTCGGTACCAAAGTAGATCAACAGTGAACCCACAGTCACATTGCGAAAGTGACAGTTCTCTATTGGAAATAATAAATTTCTGTACCTTGTACATTGCTTTATGAGAGACAGCAGAATACAAAATGTAAGATTAGGAATTATTGACAAATTGTGAAGTTTCCACAAAGGATTGTAACTTGTTTCTGTGGAAATCTCTGCACACGTGGAATGTAATTTCATTTGTTGATGCTTTCTTGTGAATGACGATGAATGCTGTTCATAATATTCACAAAACATGTGCCTGTACTCACTTTTTCTTCTTTCATAGCTCAGTCTAAGTAAATATTGAAGTCTGAATTTTTCTGACTTGATAAATAAATTTCTGTCTAACGTGGTTTATATTTTGAGCCCAGTTATAAATGTAGTTAATTACAGTGAGCTTCCACTGTGAAGAACTTTCATTTAAGAATATGGCTATAGAATAGCACAAGTGTAAAATTAAAAGAGACCTTTGGAGAAAAGAGAGCCACTTGTATGAATATCAAGAGCTCAGATGGAAACCCAGTTCTAAGCAAAGAAGGGAAAGCAGAAAGGTGGAAGGAGTATATAGAGGGTCTATACAAGGGCGATGTTCCTGAGGACAATATTATGGAAATGGAAGAGGATGTAGATGAAGATGAAATGGGAGATACGATATTGCGTGAAGAGTTTGACAGAGCACTGGAAGACCCGAGTCGAAACAAGGCCCCGGGAGTAGACAACATTCCATTGGGACTACTGACCTGCCAGACCTGACAAACCTCTACCATCTGGTGAGCAATATGTATGAGACAGGCGAAATACCCTCAGACTTCAAGAAGAATATAATAATTCCAATCCCAAAGAAAGCAGGTCTTGACAGATGTGAAAATTACCGAACTATCAGTTTAATAAGTCACAGCTGCAAAATACTAACGCGAATTCTTTACAGATGAATGGAAAAACTGGTAGAAGCCGACCTGGGGGAAGATCAGTTTGGATTCCGTAGAAACACTGGAACACGTGAGGCAATACTGACCCTACGACTTATCTTAAAAAATAGATTAAGGAAAGGCAAACCTACGTTTCTAGCATTTGTAGACTTAGAGAAAGCTTTGGACAATGTTGACTGGAATACTCTGTTTCAAATTCTAAAGGTGGCATGGGTAAAATACAGGGAAAAGGCGATTTACAATTTGTACAGAAACCAGATGGCAGTTATAAGAGTTGAGGGTCATGAAAGGGAAGCAGTGGTTGGGAAGGGAGTGAGACAGGGTTGTATCCTCTCCCCGATGTTATTCAATCTGTATATTGAGCAAGCAGTAAAGGAAACGAAAGAAAAATTTGGAGTAGGTATTAAAATTCACGGAGAAGAAATAAAAACTTTGAGGTTTGCTGATGACATTGTAATTCTGCCAGAGACAGCAATGGACTTGGAAGAACAGTTGAACGGAATGGACAGTGTCTTGAAAGGAGGATATAAGATGAACATCAACAAAAGCAAAATGAGGATAATGGAATGTAGTCGAATTAAGTCGGGTGATGGTGAGGGAATTAGAATAGGAAATGAGACACTTAAAGTAGTAAAGGAGTTTTGCTATTTGGGGAGCAAAATAACTGATGATGGTCGAAGTAGAGAGGATATAAAATGTAGGCTGGCAATGGCAAGGAAAGCGTTTCTGAAGAAGAGAAATTTGTTAACATCGAGTCATTGAGTATAGATTTAAGTGTCAAGAAGTCGTTTCTGAAAGTATTTGTATGGAGTTTAGCCATGTATGGAAGTGAAACATGGATGATAAATAGTTTGGACAGTAAGAGAATAGAAGCTTTCGAAATGTGGTGCTACAGAAGAATGCTGAAGATTAGATGGGTAGATCACATAACTAACGAGGATGTATTGAATAGAACTGGGGAGAAGAGGAGCTTGTGGCACAACTTGACTAGAAGAAGGGATCAGTTGGTAGGACATGTTCTGAGGCATCAAGGGATCACCAATTTTGTATTGGAGGGCAGCGTGGAGGATAAAAATCATAGAGGGAGACCAAGAGATGAATACACTAAGCAGATTCAGAAGGATGTAGGTTGCAGTATGTACTGGAAGATGAAGAAGCTTGCACAGGATAGAGTAGCATGGAGAGGTGCATCAACCAGTCTCAGGACTGAAGACCACAGCAACAACAAGTGTAAAAAATAAGTGAAGCACATGATGCTGTGGCTGAAAATATCCCTAGTATAGTTGCTATAACAAATGCCAGTAAGTGAAATTAAATTTGAGAAAGACAGAAAACTTGGAGTTGTTGGTTCCTTAAATATCATCAGGAATTAAGAAAAACAGATGGTTTTGAAAGCAGACTGGCTCAGTGATTTAAATCGCTTTAGCTGACGATAGTTTATGTGGCTATGTAAAGTTAGTATAGCAAAACCCAGTGTTTATACCCCTGTGTAAAATATATCTTCAGCAGCTTTTTAATTGTTTATGTTGCTGGAGGCTATGTTCAGTTGAATGAGATCATCACAAATATTTGTTCCAGTATTGGCTTGATCTTGAGAAACCACTTTCGCGACAAGTGGGCCTCTCTCTTGTGGATCCATTGCTGCGTTTCTGCGTGAAGTTCTACACACCAGACCCCGCACAGCTGGAAGAAGAATTTACACGCTACTTGTATTGTCTCCAAATCAAACGAGATCTGGCTCAGGGACTTTTGCAGTGCAATGACAACACTGCTGCCTTGATGGCGTCGTATATAGTACAAGGTATATTTCAAGTGAATTTTTATCTGAATATCAGCATTTTGTTTGTGGCAATGTTTAAGTTTGAATGTAATACTATTGTAGAAAAGCAAATGACTGCTTTCATAATTTCCATAATAATATAAATGTGTTACTTTTGGTAATACGCAAATGGAATTCATTATTGTATCTTTCACACTTTTGGGAGCAGCATTAGTGAATTATATTCTTGTTGTAACTGGTTTCCTTTTCACCTGTGAGTGGTATTATATAACTGCTTGCTTGTGTTTCACTCCGCAGTATTATATTTCCTGGGAAGTATTACCTGATGATTTTATTAATTCATTAATTTAGCTTATAGCCAACTATTGTAGTTCATAGTTTATGGGCCTCTGATATTCTTTTCCATTCCAAATTTTCACTCATATGTATCATTGGGCAGTGTTAAGGTATTTGTTTTTGCTTGGCACATTATTCACAGTGGTAAGAACAATTACTGCAATCACAGTATCATTAACTAGCAGTGTACATTGTAAGCAGTAGTAGTTACTGTTACTTATTGTGCAATATCTCTTTTGAAATGCTCTCCTCAACAAATGACACACCACTTCCAATGTCATGTACACTTCCAGAAGCAGTCTTGATACACCTCTTGCTGGATCACATGAAGCGCCATCTGTGAATTTTCTTTTATCTCATATGTTGTTTCAAGTCTTTGTCCTTTCAGCGGGGTTTTCAAGTTTGGAAGTAAAAAAGAAAGGTCCACAGGAGCCATGTCTGGAGAGTATCGAGGATCCAAAAGCTCTTCACAGATTGTGAGGTAAAGGTCTTTCTAGTCTTGACTCGTGGGCCGTGAGACGAACTTGGTGTCAACACGCATTCCAAGATGTTGTGTCAAAATCCAACTGAAATGTTATATTCTTCTGCAATCTCGTGAACAGTTTTGTTGACACTTCTGACGTGAGCGTCATTGGCAGATGTCGAAGGGCGTCCTGAAGGAGGGTCATCTTTGACTCCCGCCCGGCCATTTTTGAACCGTGTGAACCATTTGTAACACCGAGTGTGGCTTAAGCACTGATAACCATAAGCTTTCTGCATCGTTTGGTGTGTCTCTGTAAAGATTTTCTAGAATTTAATGCAAAATTTAATTCAGACTTGTTGCCCCTCTAACTCTGCCATCTCAAAATTCGCAAACTGTACGACACAACATTCTATTCAATACAGCACTGAACAATATCTAACAGATATGCAATGATGAAACTTGCTGCAGTAACACATTAAACACAGCCATATGCAGCAATGCCAACTGCATTTTACTCCAACACACCTTTTGTGTGAAATTACAAATGTTCCAGAATTTTTCGAACGATTGTCATATGTACTACAATTCAGCGACAGCACAGCAGGCAGCATGATGTGCAGGTAACTGCTAACTAAACATCATTGCTCTGTTATGAAAAGTGCGTGTGTCAGGAACAGAGATTCATGTTAATTCCAGAGAAACACAGTTCCTTGGGTAAGTTTTTTCTGCGGGCAATAAAGCTCCAAGCTTTCTATTTTGTGAGAAAAGAGTCAGTATTTTACATACAGACAAAAACATTTGAATAATTTAGCAGCACTACCAGTAAAACATTGATTTTCATTTGGGAAACATGATTAGTGTGGAAACTGGTAGAAAATATATAAATTTCTGTGTTACTTCACGTTATTATAAAATTATTTCCCTTATTACACTGTGGTTTCCATAGTGAATAGATAGTGTTCACTGACTATTGCTTTGTGCTTCCTTTCCTGAAAGTAGTTACCATAAAATTTAGGCGCATGAGTCATAGAAGTTTGCTCGTTGCATATGTGAAATGCTGCAGGAATATTAGAGAGGTAATTTTCCTAAGCACAATGGGGCAGTTGGTCCAACCATGTGTGTTGTGAGTGATAATATATAAAAGGGACATACCAGACATTCACAGATTATACATGAAAACAACAGACATTCACAGATTATACATCAAAACAAGACATCCACAGATTATACATGAAAGCAACAAAGAAGTTGCCATGTATTTTGCATTACGTTGCACTTTTTGGTATAAAACTTTTTTCTTCCTCGCACATGAGCACGCAATTGTGCGCCCATGCAAGTGCGCACACACACACACTTGCCTATCATCATCTTTTTAAATTGTTTCCATCTTGGAATTTCTGAAATGCTAGTGTTATGGTAATTGGGACTTCCTGATTGCACATTTATTTCATACGAAACAAGTTGTTAACGTACAAGATCATTGCATTTTGATAATTTGTACTTCATTTTGAAGGATGAAGGATGGCCACTTTTGGTCCATAAAATTTCTCTGTTTGTTATATCCATGTGCAGAAAATTGTAGCTTTGAGCATGTTTGGATGAAAGAATTATTTATATTACCTACTCTTTACAGCTGAATGTGGTGACTATGTTGTTGAAGACTACCCAGATCACACATATCTTTCTACGTACAAGTTTGTGCCAAATCAGGATCCTGAGCTGGAAAGGAGAATTATGGAGAACCACAAAAAACATGCGTAAGCTATTTACTGCCATTATATATAACTTCTTTAGATTTAATTGTCATTAAATGACCATAATGAGGCAGGAATTAACACTTTTATTACCATTAGACATCCAAAACAAAATGTTCAATGACAGGTAGAAATTGTAGGCTAACTGAAGCAGCTATCAGTACTTGACATTATCTTTAGTTTACAGGGAGTAACTTAATGACAGGAAAATGCTCAGAGGTTAGTGCCATGCATTGTGCCTGCAATGTTTTGAACTCAAAAATGTAAACTAATACTTCTGAAAACTAAAATACACAGAAAGAATAACCTGAGTAAACCAAAGGTCGAAGCATGTGTGGAACAGTGTACCATCAATAAATGATAATGACTGAGGAGAGATGACATGTGGGTGAATCCAATACCTTTCTCCCTATTGTAAATGGGAAGGTCAGTGTTGCATCATGCTCAGGTTGTGAAGAACCATCAAATGAATTGGAAATATGATAGAAATTCCCCATATACATTATCTGTGTCAGAGAGCACAAAGTCAAGATATGAGTTTGTTTGAATGTTTCTGAATGATAGCTCTCTGGAAAATGTGTTTGTTATGCCCTAATATTTCAACACATACAGAGCATGCTGTTAAGACAATGACACCTGTGTGGAACCATTTGATACAAGAGAGTTGTACACAGTGGTGAATAGGTACTGAACCATGCAGTGTGACCTCGGTGTGGAATAACAGCTTGTCCAGTTGACCATAACAAACTGTTTACAGTTTTGGTCTTACAGTGAAGCACTGTATTGGTATGGACCTATGTCAACTGTTTGTTACTATGTACTATAAGTTAGACTAGCTGTCCAAATGACACTATTTCAGTTTTCATTGTCCAGATGGTACTAGAACCTATGAAAGCAATTAACATGCTAACAATATTGCGGGCGTGTTGAAAGGCAAAATGTTATGTTTTCACATACTGGATGGTTACAATTAAAATCCAGCTGCTCACGAAGATCCAGCGTGGGCTGTAATGATCGTATGGAAGCAGAACTTGGTAGAATGCTAATGCATTAATGCGGAACCTATTTACACTAGAAATAAATTAGTTCCAATTTTGGCCACTGCTGCAAATCGGGTGCTGTACAGCATCTTGTTGACATCTCTGGTGCTCATATTGAACAAATTATGTAAGCCTTCTCCCTTGTTTGACCTCCTCTTCTGCCATATCCTATGCGTCTTTCTTGCATTCACAGTGCCAGGTTTGCTCCTGGTGGCCAAAATTGGAACTAATTTTTTCCAACGTACATCAGTTCCCCGTTAACGCATTAGAATATCTGCCACATTTCACTGTCATATGATAATTACACGCTGGACCTCTGCAAATAGCTGCACTTAATTGTAACCACCCAGTATATCCCATTCAACCTGTCCTGCAACAATGGCTACACAAGATATAGTCACTAGTGGACAAAGACCAAGTGTGATGGTTTATGGCATCACTAGATACTAAGAAACTCTATAACAGTTTTAAAAATAATAACTCGTGAATATTTTCAGATTAAAGCATAACTATCATGACAGTTAAGTAAAATTTCACAGATTCAGAATCATTTATTATAATGTGTTGCTTACGTGCAGTACTTGTTACTACCATGGCTGTTGAACAGGAAATAGACCATCTCCTTCCTCTGTGGAGCCCATCCTGCATCCAGTGTGTGGTATCACTTCTCCTTACCACCAAGGGTGCATTGCCTCGGGTAATACAACCTAAAAATATATCCAGGATCACATATTACACTACTGATGCTGTGTATTGAGGGCAGCCCGTAAAACAGCTGGTACCTGAGGAGGTTAGAGAGTCATAGGCACTTCTGTTTCTCTTGACAACTCAACGTGCATGATTTCAGCACGACGATGTAAGAGCACATAATGAGAGGAATATACAAGCATTCTTTAAAAAATTGCAGGTACAATTGCTTACCTGACCTTCACGTATGGTGATACGATGCCCATTAAAATGTCTATGATGTGCTCAGTTGGCAACCTGTTTATCATTGTGTTTACAACAACCACCACTAATGCTTTGTGGATTTGTGTACAAAGTGTGTGGAGAGCGGTTTCCTAGGAACATATTCATATAATTTGACATTGTACCATGGCGTGTAAAGGCTATGACTGCAGTCAATAGGGTTTTCATAGATGCTCAAATCTCATTTACAGATCATGTTCTAACTTGCCTGGCAAATCTGGAAAATTTGAAATTGTTAGGGAAATTAAATTTAATGGAAATAATGAGGAATTCTGAAACATTGGGGAACTGAGAAACAGACTGGAGTGTGTTGAATTGTTTATTAATGGAAAGAAATGTAGAGTAATTTTGTTGCAAATCATTCTGAGATAATACTGCAAAAACTGTCCATTGTGGAGTCTTCAAAGGAAAGGTGAAGACGTGCATTAAACATAATGTTTCTTGCTTGATTGCAGCTACCTTTGACACACTTACCGGCCTTAGGATTCTTCATTAGTTTTCGTGGGTTCTTGTGCTCCTGGTCCATTTCCCATCACATTCTTTTGAGTGTGACAGAGTGTAATGTGTGAGTGAGAATTTGTCACATAGATGTGAATTCCTCATTCACACACAAAAGTGAAGGTTTTCTTTTAGTTAAAAAATATCAATTCAGTTTCATACTCAAACAAGCATATTGGGTGGATCAGCTTATGAGGCTTTGTTTCATTTTTATTAATTTCAGTGCAAAGTAGTATTTTGCCTACTTTCTTCCAGTGTTTCAATATAAGTTAAGTATTACTATAGCTTGTTTTTAATAATCTGGTGATAAATCAAGAAAGAATTATTAACAGATCATTTAGCAATATATAAAAGTTCAACAAACGAGAATGATAAAATAATACAGACACTATATCTAGATTGAATTTTCTCATTGTAAATAAAGTTTATCTGCGGTAACTCTGTTACAAAGTATTAAAATCGAACATAATTTATTGAACAGCTAAAAGGAAAAAAAGGAAATGTTGGTTTTGTATACATTTTATTTTCAGTTCTGCTGTACTTTGGAGATTCACTAATAATTGATGTAGCAACTCAAAAAATTTGATTTGTAGCTGTGAAAACTAATATAGTAAAACTTGGTCTCCCATGAAACAGAAATTGATTAAGGGAAGTTTGGAATTTCTGCCTGGAAAAATCTGGAAATCTTATAATGAAACAAAGTCGCCAACCTGAGTTTTGTAATCCTAATCATTTGTGCATCTTGGCTTATAACCTGTTCTCTAGTAGTCACAAGTATCCTTTTAGGTATTCAAATTTCACACACATTCACTAGGAACTACATTTGTTAGTTGTAATGTAGCTAGTGCTTCTGTCACCTAAATTTTCTAATTTAATTCCAATTCACTTATCAATTTTAGTGTTTCTTCACCAGAGCCCTCTGCCTGATGGCCAACGGGATAAAAAAAACTACTTTGTATTTATTTGTTTATCCTTCCACTAAATTTTTGTAATGATACGAAATGTGCCATATTGTACGAAACATAAATTTTTACATAGATGTGCAGGAGTAGCTTTAATAATGAATAAAAAAAATAGGAACGTGGATAAGTTACTATGAACAGCATAGTGAACGCATTATTGTAGCCAAGATACACACAAAGCCCACACCCACCACAATAGTAAAAGTCTGTATGCCACTAAGCTCCACAGATGAGAAAGAGAGTGAGGAAGTGTATGATTGGATACAAGAAATTATTCACATCTTAAAGGGAGATGAAACTTTAATAGTCATGGGCGACTGGAATCTGATAGTAAGAAAAAGAAGAGAAGGAAAAGTAGTAGAGTAGGTGAATATGGACTGAGGGAAAAGAATGAAAGAGGAAGCCGTCTGGTAGAATTTTGCACAGAGCATAATTTAATCATAGCTAACAGTTGGTTTAAGAGAATGTTGTATATGTGGAAGAGAGATGGAGACACCGGAAGGTTTCAGGTTGATTATATAATGGTAAGACAGAGATATTGGATCCAGGTTTTAAATTGTAAGACATTTCCAGGGGCAGATGTGGACTCTGACAACAATTTATTGGTTATGAACTGCATATTGAAACTGAAGAAACAGCAAAAAGGCAGGATTTTAAGGAGATGGGACCTGGATAAACTGAAAGAACCAGAGGTAGTAGAGAGTTTCAGAGGGAGCATTAGAGAACAATTGACAAGAATAGGGCAAAGGAATAGAGTACAAGAAGAGTGGGTAGCTTTGAGAGGTGGAGTAATGAAGGCAGCAGTGAATCAAGTAAGTAAAAAGATGAGGGCTAATAGAAATTGTTGGGTAACACAAGAGATTTTGAAATTAATCGATGAGAGGAGAAAATATAAAAATGCAATAAATGAAGCAGGCAAAAGGGAATACAAATGTCTGAAAAAAATGAGATTGACAGGAAGTGCAAAATGGATAAGCAGGAATGGCTAGAGGACAAATGTAAGGATGTAGAAGCAGATATCACTAGGGGTGAGACAGATGCTGCCTACAGGAAAATTAGAGAGACCTTTGGAGAAAAGAGAACCACTTGTACGAATATCCATAGCTCAGATGGAAAACAAGTCCTATGCAGTGAAGGAAAAGCAGAAAGGTAGTAGTAGTATGTAGAGGGTCTTCACAGGGGAGATGTACTTGAGGGTAATATTATGGAAATGAAAGAGGATGTAGATGAAGATGAAATGGGAGATATGATACTGCATGAAGAACTAGAAAAGACTGAAAAACTTAAGTTGAAACAAGGCCCTGGGAGTAGACAACTTTCCATTAAAGCTACTGATTGCCCTGGGAGAGCCAGCCATGGTTAAACACTTTCATCTGGTGAGCAAGATGTATGAGACAGGTGAAATACCCTCAGACTTGAGGAACAGTATAATAATTCCAATTCCAAAGAAAGCAGGTGCCCACAGATATGAAAATTACCGAACTGTCAGGTTAATAAGACACAGTTGCAAAATACTAACATGAATCCTTTACAGAAGAATGGAAAGACTGGTAGAAGCCAACCTCAGAGAAGATCAGTTTGGATTCGGGGAAATGTAGGAACACGCGAGGCAATACTGACCCTACGACTTTTCATAGAAGACTGGTTAAGGAAAGGCAAACCTACGTTTATAACATTTGTAGACTTAGAGAAAGCTTTTAACAATGTTTACTGGAATACTCTCTTTCAAATTCTAAAGTGGCACGGGTAAAGTACAGGGAGCGAAAGGCTATGTACAACTTTTGCAGAAACCAGATGGCAGTTACAAGACTCAAGGGGCAAGCAGTGGTTGAGAAGGGAGTGAGACAGGGTTGTAGCCTATCTGCGATGTTATTCAGTCTGTATATTGAGCAAGCAGTAATGGAAACAAGAGAAAGAAAATTGGAGTAGGAATTAAACTCCAGGGAGAAGAAATAAAAGCTTTGAGGTTTGCTGATGACATTGTCATTCTATCAGAGATGGCAAAGGACTTGGAAGAGCAGTTGACTGGAATGGACAGTGTCTTGAAAAGAGGTTATAAGATGAACATCAATAAAAGCAAAACGAGGCTAATGGAGTGTGGTCGAATTAAATCAGGGGATGGTGAGGCGATTAGATCAGGAAATGAGACCGTTAAAGTAGTAGATGAGGTTTGCTATTTGGGAAGAAAAGTGACTGATGATGGTCGAAGTAGGGAGGACCTAAAATGTAGATTGACAATGGCGAGAATGGCGTGTCTGAAGAAGAGAAATTTGTTAACATTGAGTATGAATTTAAATGTCAGGAAGTCCTTTCTGAAAGTATTTGTATGGAGTGTAGCCATGTACGGAATTGAAACATGGACGATAATCAGTTTATACAAGAAGAGAATAGAAGCTTTTGAAAGGTGGTGCTCCAGAAGGATGCTCAAGATTAGATGGGTAGATCATGTAACTAATGAAGAGGTATGTAATAGAACTGGGGAGAAGAAAAATTTGTGGCACAACCTGACTTGAAGAAGGGATCGCTTGGTAGGACACATTATGAGGCAACAAGGGATCACCAGTTTAGTACTGGAGGAAGCATGGGGGGTAACAATTGGAGAGGGAAGCCAAGAGATGAATATAGTAAGCAGATTCAGAAGGATGTAGGTTGCAGTAGTTATTCAGAGGTGAAGAGGCATGCACAGGATAGAGAAGCATGGAGAGCTGCATCAAACCAGCCTTTGGACTGAAGACAACAAAAACAATAATAATAACAACAACAAATGCACATATAAACAAACTTGCTAATTACATATACGTATGGATATGTCTGCATGCCCTGAAGAATTACGCACACGTATAAACCGAGTTACTTACTTCTGCTGTTCTTTATATGCCTGTGTACTGCTCAATGTCTCTGCTAGACAATGAGTGGTTATCTTTACTCATTCCAGTGTTTGTATTTTGTCGAGGGTGTTATTAACGTTCCAATGGCTGCTGTTTGCCCATAGAAGTTAGATATTTTCTGATATTTTTGTGTGCAGAGCCTGTAATACAAAATTGGTGATAATTCAAGTGTCTCTTCTTCTGTGCAGGTTGCTATACAAAGCTGCTACTCAGTGATTTGTGACATGTCTGCCCATATTACTCAACATGTCTATACCTGTGATGATTCATATCAATGATTGCAGTCAATAAGTTCCCATTACACTATTTGTCTTAAATGCTTGTTCTTCCTTCTGTAAACTTTTTTCACCACCTATGAGCATAGCACTGTTCTATAGCTTTGCATGTATGTTGGACAGCTATCACTCCTTCTTCACCAAGGACTCAGTGACACCACGTTACTTCTGCTTTGAATACATTATTCACCTGCATGTGCAAAACAGATTTTGAAATACCTGTACAAAGGAGGAGTCACTTATACTGCATGTGTAATTTGAACAATCTACATCAAATAATAAACAATATGACAATTTATGCATTATATTGGTACAGACCACATTCAGCTATTGTGGGTAGTATAAATATATATTTCAGAATACTATTCACCACAATGTCTTTTAACCTCACTGCTTTCTAATTATACTGAAAACGTCTTTTACAGCGGCCAGTCTCCAGCGGAAGCAGATTTAAATCTCTTAGAGACTTCCCGTCGTTGTGAACTGTATGGTATGAAAATGCATCCAGCCAAGGTAAGTACAAATGCTCATTTCACCTTAGATATGTTGATCGTATTATGTTGCCTGTGCTAGGGGAATGATATAAATAGATTACGTGAAGAATGTTAATATTTATTTGTTGGAAGCAGTAAGATAAAAGTAGGTGTTTGTGTCTATGAACTTTTGCTATAGTGATTTTAACAGTGCCAGAATATTGTTTGTGATAGCTGCATTCGTCACTGAGATCTCAATGTTGCAGCTGTTAGTGAACTCCTCTTGCCTTAGAGTCAATTTGAAGTTATAAAACTTGTAAGTCTGACATGGGCTACTTGGCACCCATTTGGTGTACCCTATTTGATTCATGCTTACTGTTTCAGTTGGTGGCAAATGTCTATAAAATATTTCCAAACACTACATTTGTTGTAAGAAGTGTCTTTATTGTTCTGAAGTTTACACGGGTCTGATGGTGAACAGTACCCAAGGTGAAGATGCTGAGTCGCAGATAGACACAACAAAAAGACTGTCACAAATATAGCTTTTGGCCGGTAAGCCCTTCGTCAAAATTAGATGACAAACACACACATACACACTCACGCAAATGCAACTCACACTGAAGTGTGGCCTCAGTTGCCTGAGATTGCTGTCATGTGTGTGTGAGTTGCATTTGCATGAGTGTGTATGTGTGTGTTTGTCATGTAATTTTGATGAAGGCCTTACTGTCCAAAAGCTATATTTGTGACAGTCTTTTTGTTGTGCTTATCTGCGACTCAGCATCTCTGTTATATGGTGAGTAACAACTTTCCTTTTCACAATGTTTTTACATTCCAACCTGGATTTTCGATTGTTTGATTTGCACTCAAGGTGAAGGATTGACATAAAAGACACAATATCTTACACTTATTATCAACAGATGTTGGGAGGGGGAGGGATTTATGTCTGGTACATGTGGAATTATACTGTATGGCATTAAGTACTGTGTGTACTACTCAATTATTTTTTTGGTTATGAGAATATTTAATATAGTTAACCTTGTTAGCAATGTTAAAGTTACTAATATTTAAATTATCTCAGATAGTTAGCAGTGAAACTTTGTAACGTTATCTAGTAATTCTAATAATTTCTGTTTTTTAGGATCATGAAGGTGTTCCTTTAAATCTTGCTGTTGCTCACATGGGAATTGTTGTCTTCCAAAATTTTACCAAAATTAATACATTTTCCTGGGCAAAAATTAGAAAAATCAGTTTTAAAAGAAAGAGGTTCCTCATTAAACTGCATCCTGAAGGTTACGTGAGTATAACCCCATTTATAATCTCAAAACAAGAATACATACAATGATTATATACAGGAATGTGGTTTGGACGTGTGTTATTACAAGTAGAGGGTTCATTAGTGCAGCTTAGTGGACATAATCAAAATGAAACTTTCTCTAATCTGATTGAGCAGTATCTGCAGTTATACTATGCTTTCTGAATGTGTTACTGCTTTGTCCTATTGAAATTAATATGCAGGCATTGGGGGCAGTCTGCGATGACCATGTAATAAGTAATGTATCTCTTATAAACAGACGTATAATGTTCAGTGCTAGGATATTAAATAAACATAGTGAGAAATATTGTGCTGAGAAGCGAGAGATTTGAAGACACAATTATGAAAAGACTGTAGTTGATAAATGCTTCAGCTAGAAAAAATTTTTAAATATGTTTTTGATCTGATCGTCTCAGTTTAAAATTTTTTTATCTTGATCATGAAAATCTTCGCACGGCAAAAATACCACAGCTCTTTAAAAAATTCCTCAGTGAGCAGGCCAGACCTCCAAATATTATCAAGAGGACACATTTTTTATAAATGGGTAGAAATCGATGTTACGAGTTCCTTATAACAAGCTATCAATGGAAAATATTAAATAGATGAAAGGAACTGTTTGTGGACTAGAAACGGTGGATTTTATAGCAGCCGAAAATGTTAAATACAAATAAATAGAATAAACACTGCCTTAACTACTTTATGAAAGACAGTAACACATTTTCAAAACTTATTTTGTTTGGCGACAAAACATAAATGAATCTTACACCCAACGCAATAAAGGAAAAACAAACCTGTGGAACAGCATCATGCGTGCACTCTATCAAAATATTGTAACTACACAAATTGCAGTAAGCTCATAGAAATTGATGCTGATGTCATTAAAAGTACTTTTGGTGAATATTATTCCAAAATGGTGGAACGTGTATGTAGAGGTTTCCATCAAATTTCTCACTGTAACTACTATGAGATGTTTGTTGTCCAGTTGCTGCGCGGGATTAGCCAAGCGGTCTAAGGCGCTGCAGGATAATTTAAGTTAAGTAGTGTGTAAGCTTAGGGACTGATAACCTTAGCAGTTAAGTCTCATAAGATTTCACACACATTTGAACTTTTTTTTTATTGTCCAGTTGAGTGGATGTCATTAATGACATGCCTTGCTATAAGTGATTGGAAAGGTTCAAGAACAACTTTGGTGTTTTATTGAGTGGTATTTGAACATCTGCATTGTGGGACCAGGACTGCACGGTTATCATCACTTCCTCAAGCTAAAAGACTTCCCAGAGCAACTGTTTTGGATGATCAAAACTTTGATAAAAGTTGTCATTAACTGGTTCAATTACTCGGTGATGAATGACTGAATCTTGGTGATGAATGACTGCATTAAGGATATATACAATTTGTTCACTGTTATAGTGTACTTGTTTAATTACAACCGGATGGTTCTTAAATGCAACTTAGTGAAACTTTTTCTAATCTGATAGAGTAGTATCTGCTGTGATACTACACTTTCTGAACTTGTTATTGCTTTGTGCTGTTGAAATTAATATGGAGACATTGCCATGTTTGCTGTTATGATGTGTTTGACAACACATAAAAATTAGTATAATTTTTCTTATAATATATTTATAGTAAGATGTTCTGGATGTTCTGTATGATTCTTGTATATCTGAGGTGCATGATATGTTAGAAAAGCATCTGTGCATGTAGGAAAGTCTGTTAACAATTTTCACTGTGATTGTCATCTTAGTTTTAATGCTATTACAAGTTACTGGCCTATTTAACCACTTGAGAACTTCACTTAACTCACAACAGTTTTTCTTTACTCATCTCTGTTTTCCTCCCTCTGTTCTTTCTTTTCTGATCCTTCCTCTTCTGAGAATGAGGTAATTATTGTGATAATGACACATTAATCATTAGCTTGTTATTTTGCCTTAAAATGCTGTTTCTATTTTGAATGTGGTAGTATTGATCTGATTGTATCTTTTTTTAGGGCTACTATAAAGACACTGTTGAGTTTTTTTTCGAAGGCCGCAATGAGTGCAAAAATTTTTGGAAGAAGTGTGTGGAAAACCATGGATTTTTTCGCTGTTCGTCTGTTAAACGTGTTCCAAGACAAAAGACCCGAGTATTGAGCCGAGGTTCATCATTCAGGTAATTTAATTGTAAAAACCATCATTGATACAAACTATGTGTAGTAACGTAGGAACCGTGGTATTGTGGCAGTCAGATGACTGTTCTTTTCCTAATTTGTTTACGGAAATGATAGTCAGGGCTTTATAAAATAGTGTTGAGTACATGTTGAGCAAGATGACACAGTGGCTAGGATTTCATATCCCACATAGTTATCCAGATTTAGGTTTTCCATGTGTTTCATAAATCAAAATCCCGTTCAATAATGGCAACATCTGAATTCCTACTTTGTTTCAACACAGTGTGAACTTGTGACTCTGTGTCTGAAAACTTGATGAGAATGTAAAAATATGTATTTAAATTATTGTGGCAGTCCGTATTAAGAATACTGCAGTGAAGTGAAAGTTATTTGAAATACTACATCAAGATTCAGACAGTCAACTTTGCAAATAGCAATACCACTAATATTTTGGCTGTTTTCTTTTGCCCATCCTCAGAATGAGCTGAAAAGTTGGTCACATGGTGCCGTTGGCCACCTTATATGTGTCACTGAAGTGGCACTAGGCATGCAATTCGCAGAGTTGACTGTGTTGCTGCAATTTTTTGTGCCAAATTAGTAGTCTGGTTGCTGCAGTCAGGTGTACCACTGATGTTCAATACGCCTTACATGAGCAATTCTTACTGTTGGTCCGGTATATATAGACTACCACAGTTCAAAATAATATGTATTGTCTTCGAGAGAACTTATAATGTGCTGCAGCATTTGTAGGAGGCCAGAAGATCACTTTAGGTCAGTGTATTTTGAGGATCCATCTTTTGAGTAAGAAGCACCTACCAAAGTAAAAAATGTAGCATCATTTTCCAGATCTTGTAGTTGCATTGTTCATTTCATGCAAAATGGCTTATGTATCTTTTGCTGCCAGTGTCCATTTGCAACAGAAATATTCCACAGACAAATGAGTTTTATCTTGCTGGTCGTCATTATGTGTAGAATACTATGTGCCCTTTGCACCAAAGTTTTAAGGACACCATTGCTTTAGAAATCACAACCAAATGAAGAGTTTTAGCAATTTAATTATTTTGGACTAAGTGATGAAGGTATGGAATTTATGATGAAGGTATGGATTTTCATTTTGTTGAAGACTTGATAAATCATGAGAGTGGTTTTAATTTTGACTTCAATGGTCTTGCCGTCACAAAAATGTAACACAATGAGTCGACTATTTCTAACTATTCTGTACTATACCAGCGTATGCCACTCTGGAATATTGTATATTATTTCTGTACTTGCCACTGATCAACGCCTATGCTGTGGATTCGCATTGCACAATACTGCCACAGTACTATTTATAAGACTTTCAAAATAACTGGAAGATAGCATACAAAAGATCAACAGAAGAGGTGGAGTTTTGGTGACTGCATGGCTGAGACTTAATGGGTTGTCTCATTACTGCAAATAGTTGAAGATACTAAGTTTGAAATATTTGGTTTTGATATCATTTACTTCTTTGAATTTATAAGTTGTTTACAGTATTGTGGGAACTTAGTAACTGTAGTTGTTTTATTGTAGGGACTTTATTGGTTAATTGAAGATTGTTGGAGTGTTAACTAAGCAGGATGGCAAATAATATTAGTGTATTATGCACTTCTTAGTGATAGGTGTGAAAGACTATACTAAATTCTCATTGCATGGAAAAGAGCCAATAATTTCTGAAATTATTCTGTTGTTTTTCTGGTACTATGATCTGTATTATCTGCAAGCATTACATTTGACACCAATAGTATGAAATGGGTTCCAAACACTGTAGAATTGCATATGTACATGAACTTATTAGATGGCTAATAAAATGTGTTAAAAGAACTGAAAACATTTTTGATGAATACAATAAAATCTGTTCTGATAGTCTTATGGTAGTTTTCAAAACAAAAAAAGAAGAAAAACCAACACAATTTAGTAGTTTGTGCAGCCTGTTTGTAAAAAGGAAGTGTTATATAAACTGGAAATGCTTGTTTGTTTTACATGTTTATAAGATTACTCACAGCAGTGTAAAATAATATGTTATTTTTTAATGTTGCTTCTGCATCTACATACGTACTCCACAAGTACATACAGTGGACAGCAGAAGGTACCTTGTACCACTAATAGTCATTCCCTTTCCTGTTCCACTCACAAATGGAACAAGGGAAAAGCAACTGTTTATACATCTGTAACTTTAGGAATCAAAACGCCTCTTATCATGAGTGAAATTTTCCCCTGGCAGTGGAGTCTGCCCTGATATGAAACTTCTGGCAAATTAAAACTTGTGTGCTGGACTGAGAATCGAACTCAGGACCTCCGCCTTTTGTGGGCAAGTGCTCTAACAACTGAGCTACACGAGAACGACTCTAAACCCATCCTCTAGCAGTTCTGGTCTTGTAAGTTTCTCAGGAGAGCTTCTGTGAAATAGGGAAAGTAGGAGATGAAGTACTGGCAGAAGTATAGTTGTGAGGACATGTCATAAGTTGTGCTTGGATAGCTCCATTGGTTTAGTATTTCCCCACAAAAGGGAAAGCTCATGAGTTTGAGTCTTGGTCTGGCACACAGTTTTTCTGCCAGAAGGTTTCACCTCTTACCTTATTTTAACGATGCTTATGCGAAATGTACATTGGTGACAGTGGAATTGTTCTGCAGTCAGCTGCATATGGTGGTTCTCTAATGTTTCTCATAGCGTTTCACAAAAGAATATCTTCTTCCTTCCATGGGTTCCTATAATAAGGTCATGAATTATCTCCATAATACTTACATGTTGCACAAACATAACAGTAACAAATCTAGCAGCAGGGTTCTGAATTACTTCTTTAATCTGATCAGGAGGAGATCCCAAACACTCAAGCACTATTAAAGAATGGATCACACTAGTGTTCTATATGCGATCTTCTTCATAGTTGAACCACACTTCCTTAAATTTCTCCTAATGGACCATATGGGCTCGTTCCATTTCACACTGCTTTGCAACATTATGCCAAGATGTTTAATTGATGTGACTGTGTCAAGCAGCACACTGCAGATACTGAATTCGATCATTACATGATTGTTTTTTCTACTCATCTGCATCAGCTTTCATTTTTCTGTATTTAGAGCAAGCTGCCATTCATCACACCAAATATAAATTGTGTCTAAGTCACTCTATACCCTCTTACGGTCACTCGGTGATAGTACATTCCTGTACACTACAGCATTGTAGCAGACAGTTGCAGACTGCCGCTCACTCTGTCAGATCATCTGTGTATATAGAGAACAAGAGTGGTCCTATCATATTTTCCTGGGACACTCCAGGTGACATCCTTGGCTATTGGTAATAGTAAGTGTGAAGTTGACTCAAATAAGCAGCAAACCACATTTTTGTGGCAGTCCAAAAATTGGTGGATGAAGAGAAAAAGTTAATAATGGTGAAAACAGATAAATAGGCTGATTTTTAAATCAATTTTGGCGTATGTGATAAAATGCAAAGTTTCAGGATTTTGGTTAGTTTGAAGCTAGATATCATGGAAATTTTTGGATTAAAAAAGTGGAACTTTATCCCATGTATTTAATATGTAAATGGGATAGTTATATTGTATACGAAAAACTTTTTTTTTCGTCATGAACTATTTTTGCCACTTAAAACACCAACCAACCACTAAAGTGATGATGAAATTACTGTATTGTTTTTTTGCCATTACAGCTTTTGAACATTTTATTCATCATCAAATGGTTGCATTGTGTTTACAGGAGAAACTGTTAGTCAGCCGTTGAATGTTTTGAGCATGTGGTGCCAGTGAAAGTGTCCCATTTTTTATACTTGCATTTTTTGTGTGTTGTGAAATATGATGTTTATATACTTACCACTGTAATGCATGATTTTTGTCAACACAGTTGTGTTAAAACATGTGCTATTAATGTGAGATAAGGCTGTTAATAGTCTAAGTGCAAATGGTAACCCACTCTGCATTTTACCTTTAAAGTTTTATGACCGTGTTGATAAAAGTATGAAATACAGTGGTACATGTATCATCCCCATGTTTGGTGCTACTCAGAAGATGCAAGTTTTTGGTAAAAAAGCTCAGGCACTTTCCATACTATCATGGTACTCAAAACATTCAACAGCTGATTAGTAGCTCATCCTATAAATGAAATGCAGCTATCTGATGATGATCATAATGTCCATACTTGGTAATGGCTGTAAACAATAAAAACAATTTAAAAATATGTCATTAACTTAGTCAAGGGTAGATTTTTATAATTTACCTTGCAGTCTAGGTAACCTGAAAAGTTCTTCTAACAACAATATGGATTTCTAACTTTTGTTATGTTCATTTTACTTGGGAATTTGATAATATATTGAATACTTTCGATTAAAGGAAAGGGAATTGAATAAAATTTGACCATTATTTGCTGAAACAGCATATTTAGGAAATTAAGAGCAATGTATTAGAAATATTGTGGACACAATTAGAGGTCTTCCACACAGGTTTAAAAAACCAATAAATTTTTACCAGGTGTTTGAGAAGGAGTCAAATGAAAACTTTTCCAACCAGCGCATGGAATGTTGTGTTTATATATCCAGGTATAAACAACTGGAAGTCTTGCTTAGAGACAACATTAACTGGCTAATATTTAGTAGCACGACAGACTTAAAATAACAGAAAAGGCAGAAATATGTCTCTAGATGTGAAAACTAAGCAATTTGTAAAAGGTGCGTTTTGGAGACACGTGATGTGTATCAAAAAAAATTTTGCATCACTTCGGTTCTGAAAGTTCCAGAACCTGTACAGAAAGTAGGAATAGAGATCAACATAAACATCGTTCCTGCCCTTTTTATTGCTGATGAGAACCACACATTGCATGTTGTACCACCATACAGCGAGACTTTCAGAGGTGGTGGTCGAGATTGCTGTACACACTGGCACCTCTAATACCCAGCAGCACATCCTCTTGCATTGATGCATGCCTCTATTCATTGTGGCATACTATCCGCAAGTTCATCAAGGCACTATTGGTCCAGATTGCCCCACTCCTCAATGGCGATTCGGCGTAGATCCCCCAGAGCGGTTGGTGGGTCAGGTCGTCCGTAAACAGCCCTTTTCAGTCCATCCCAGGCATGTTCAGTAGGATTCATGTCTGGAGAACATGCTGTCCACTCTAGTCGAGCTATGCCATTATCCTGAAGGAAATCATTCACCAGGTGTGCATTATGGGGGCGCAAATTTTCGTCCATCAGGACGGATGCCTCGCCAGTATGCTGCTGATATGATTGTGGTCGGAGGATGGCATTCACATATTGTACAGCTATTACAGCACCTTCCATGATCACCAGCGACGTACGTCGGCCCCACATAATGCCACTTCACCTTGCTGCATTCACTGGACAGTGTGTCTAAGGCTTCCAGCCTGACCGGGTTGCCTCCAAACAAGTCTCTGACAATTTTCTGATTGAAGCCATATGCAACACTCATTGGTGAAGTGAACATGATGCCAATCCTGAGCAGTCCATTCGGCATGTTGGGCCCATCTGTACTGCACTGCATGGTGTCGTGGTTGCAAAGATGGACTTCGCCATGGACATTGGGAGTGAAGTTGCGCATCATGCAACCTATTGCGCACAGTTTGAGACATAACACGATGTCCTGTGGCTGCACGAAAAGCATTATTCAACATGGTGATGTTGCTGCCATGGTTCCTCCGAGCCATAATCCAATAGGTAGCAGTCGTCCACCACAGTAGTAGTCTGTGGGCAGCCTGAGTGAGGCATGTCATCGACAGTTCCTGTCTCTCTGTCTCTCCTCCATGACCGAACAACATTGCTTTGGTTCATTCCAAGATGCCTGGATACTTCCCTTGTTGAGAGCCCTTCCTGGCACAAAGTAACAATGCTGATGCAATCAAACGGCGGTGTTGACTGTCTAGGCATGGTTGAACTACAGACTACAGGAACCATGTATCTCCTTCCTGGTGGAATAACTGGAATTGATGGGCTGTCGGACCCCCTCCGTCTAATAGGTGCTGCTCATGCATGGTTGTTTACATCTTTGGGCACGTTCAGTGACATCTTTGAACAGTCAGAGGGACTGTGTCTGTAATACAATATCCACAGTCAATGTCCGTCTTCAAGAGTTCTGGGAACTGGGGTGATGCAAAACTTTTTTTGATGTATGTATATAGTCTTGGACATAAAACCTGGCTACCAGCTGGTTTCTGCAAGGTATATGTCTGAGTTCTTTCACTTTCACTGCCACTAAAACTGGCCGCACCTCAGGATTCCGGTTCGGCCATCTACATGAGCGGGCAACACTGTAGGATGAGGAAATGTCTGGAGGAAATACTGTCTTCCGTTTGAGCTGAACAGTGCTATATCTGGTAGTGCTTTTGTGACAGATGGCACACAGTGTAGATGCCAAGTAGTGAGTTCAAGTCCACTTATATCTTTATTATTTTTTTTACTGCATTTTGGCTGTCACTAAAGATATCAGTATGATGGGAACTCAAAGGTAATTTGCTTCACTTTCTAACCCATCAATAATAGTGAAACCTTCCGTAAAACATCTTGTGTCTCCATCTAGATCAGAAAGATTATGCTCAAGAGTTTCTTCATCCTTCGGCAGCCACCAACCACCACCCACCAGGCACTTCTAAAACCAGCTGATGTCCGATCAAATGACTGTGGCGTAGTGCATCTTGAGCTTTCACATTGGTAAGCATAAAGGTTTGTCTTATTGTAGTCAGATTTTCCATGGGAAATAACTTCGATTAACTGGATGAACTCAATCCAGTAACACAACATGGCTAGGTTGCTGTCAATGTTTTTACCAGGTGTCGTTTTTTTTATTTGATGTTCTAGTATTTCTCTTGCAGTTATGGATAGGATTTTGCATACTTTAGTTTTACGAAAAATCCAACAGTGGAAAATCCGGGTTGGAATGTAACAGTATTATGAAAAGGATAGTTGCTACACCGTATAGTGGAGTCGTTGAGTTGAAGATAGGCAGAGCAAAAGGACTATCAAAAAATGAGCTTTGGGCCAACAAAGCCTTCATCGTAGACACCCCCCCCCCAAATCCCTTCCCTTGCCCCCCCCCCCCCCCCCCCCCCCACACACACAAAACTACAGTCTCTGGCTGCTGTGGCCTCAGTGTTTGTGTGAGTGTTAGTGTTATGAAAGTTGTTTAAACATTATAAAATAGAGCTGGATGTGGAAAAAATGCCTAATGTTTGTAACATGTTTTTTGCTTTGGGCTTAGTGGAGAGGTGCAAGCAGCTGAAAACATTTGTATTGTATGTATGTGGGGGAGGGGATGGGAGTGAGTGCTTTTGGACAAATCATGTCAGAAAAAGAGTTTCTTCTTTAAATCTACATAGTTCTGACGTGAATGATTTTTCCACATTCAGGAAGTCCCGATGATTGACATACGTGATGAACTGTGACATTTGCATCCAACAGGCTACATTGAGAGGTTTGGTGTAGGAATACTGCATGCTGTAATTCAAAGCAACAAAAATCAAAGGGGTGGCTATTATTACGTTTTTGCTTGAGCATCGCCAATTCTCTCATTGAGCTTTCCTGCGTGGTATTGTTACAGGTGACGGGTTAGGGTGCCATTAAGTTAACTTCTTAGGAAACAAATGACATCTCCTCAAGCAAAGGGCAGTGTGAACAGATAATATTTTGCGTCTAATAGCACAGAAAGAGTATTATGCTCTACAAACTCTTCCCCAAGACTGTTTTCATCGCAGCTGGCATGTTTGGCAACAAATGAGACAGCTTTCACCTTTTGATCTCAGTTTTTAAAAAATTTCCAGCAAAAATGCATCATCACTGCAACACCTTGCACTGTTTGATCTCGGTTTTTAAAAAATTGCCAGCAAAAATTCATCTATTGTCAGTGCAACATGAAAATTAACTCTGCTGATTTTGCATATGAAACTATCCAGAAGTGTATTTGGGAAGTCATCCCTCACCCACTATTCACGTGATCTTGCATCATCAAAATTTACCTTTCCCATATCTTATTGAATAATCGACAAGCATATTTCTTTACATATGAAAATGCACCTCAATCCTGACTGAGATGACATTTTTAACTCTGCGTTAGTGTTTTCTACAGGTGAGCGTGCCTAAATTAACACAAAGTAGTAAGATACATTGCTGGAGAAAACTGCAACAGCCTTAAGGACTATGTTCAGTGGCAGCAGGGTATGATATGTGAATACTATGGAGCTGTAGTGTTAGTGATTCATTTGTCACAGTCATTGGCGATCAAAAAGGGCTTAGGAGGCCTGTCTGTGCACCCTCCGTTTCGATTTGTAATAAATAACTGTGCCGAGTTTAGAGGTGAACAGTGTTTGCAGCATGTCCACTATGTACAACAACCGCCAAATATTTACTCCTGTTGAACAACTTAAGTCATTTGAATGGGGTTGCTTTGTGGGCCTGCAGGAGCTCGAGGGATGCATCAGTGAATTGTTGCACGTACTTGGCACACTGTATCATCAGTTTGCCATTGCAGTCAGCAGTGATCTGTGGAACATTTCCATAACAGGAGACTAGGCTGTGCATCTCCACGTAGGATAGATGCACATTAAGATCGACGCATTGTGTGAGCAACAGTGACTGAGTGAACATACCCAAGGAACAAATTCGGGCACATGTTGCACCATCTGTGTCCCTGAGAACTGTTGGGAACCATCTGATTGCATTAGGATGAAGAGCATGTGTGCCTGTGGGCAGGCTACCAGTGGCACCACAACACTGCCAAGCACAGCTACTCTGATGCTGTGAAAGAATCGACTGGAGAGGGGGAATAGTGCTCCGTTGTCTTCAGTGATGAGACTAGGTTCTGTTTGTATGCAAGTGATGGATGTACACGTGAATGGCATAAGCCTGGTGAGTGGCCTTTTGTGGAGTGCATTTTCCCACAATACACAGATCCTGTCCCAGGCTTCATGGTATGGGGGGCTACCAATTACAACTCGTGGCCACGTTTGTTGTTTCTGCAGGGCAAACTAATTAGTGCCTGCTACATTGCATGGGTTATTATTGTGCTACTACTGTTTCTTTGGGAGGAATGTGATGTGCTTCTTCACCAGAAGAGTGTATGTCCACATACAGCTGCTGCAACCCAATGTGCTTCTCATAATGTACAACAATTGCCTGGCCAGCAGATTACCAGATCTCTTGCCCATGGGACACATACGTGCCATCGTTTGACAATCACACAGACTCGCATATAGAGGACATAGTAATGGGCCATATAGAGGACATAGTAATAGGCATCCCTGGTATAGTGAAGCAACTGAAGCAGTTGAAAACGAATAAGTTGTCAGGTACTCCACAACATTGGCCCCTTACTTAGTTCCCATTTATCGTGTCTCTCACCCAGTGTAAAGTTCCAGGTGACTGCTGCACATAAGAAAGGTAAATGAATGGACACACAAAATTACAGACCAGTATGCTTTCATGGGTTTCGCATAGAATTCTTCAATGTATTCTCAGTTTGAATATAATAGATTTCCTTGAGACAGGAAAGTTTTGGTTTTAGAAAGTATTGCTTGTGCAAAACTCAGTTTGCCATTTCACATGAACTATGGATGAAGAAGGCTATAGGCAGTTTCTGTGTGCCTGGATTTCTAAGAACCATTTGGCAGGTGCCCCGCTGCAGACTGTGAACGGAAGTATGAGTATACAGAAAAGGTTCCCAGATATGTGAGTGGCTCAAAGACTTCCTAAGTAATAAAACCCAGTGTGTTATTTTAATGATGAATGTTCATCAGTGACTAGGGTTTCATCAGGAGTGCCTCGGAGAAGTGTGATAGGACTGTTATTATTCTCTATGTACATAAATGATCTGACGGTTTGGGTGAGCAGCAATTTGTGGCAGTTTGTTGATGATGTTGTGTTGTATGGAAATGTGTCATCACTGAGTGACTGTAGGGGGCTACAGGGTGACTTCAATCCCATATGTTCAAATACAGCATTAGTAGTGTGCTTCTTGACACAGTCAGCCCAATTAAATATCTAGGTCTAGTGTTGCAAAGTGATATGAAATGGAACGAGCATGTAAGAACTGTTGTGGGAAAGTGAGTGTCAACTTCAGTTTATTGGGAGAATTTTAGGAAAGTGTGGTTTATCTGTAAGGGAGACTGCATAGAGGATACTTGTTGTTGTTGTGGTCTTCAGTCCTGAGACTGGTTTGATGCAGCTCTCCATGCTACTCTATCCTGTGCAAGCTTTTTCATCTCCCAGTACCTACTGCAACCTACATCCTTCTGAATCTGCTTAGTGTATTCATCTCTTGGTCTCCCTCTACGATTTTTACCCTCCACGCTGCCCTCCAATACTAAATTGGTGATCCCTTGATGCCTCAGAACATGTCCCACCAACCGATCCCTTCTTCTGGTCAAGTTGTGCCACAAACTTCTCTTCTCCCCAATCCTATTCAACACTTCCTCATTAGTTATGTGATCTACCCATCTAATCTTCAGCATTCTTCTGTAGCACCACATTTCGAAAGCTTGTATTCTCTTCTTGTCCAAACTATTTATCGTCCATGTTTCACTTCCATACATGGCTACACTCCATACGAATACTTTCAGAAATGACTTCCTGACACTTAAATCAATACTGGATGTTAACAAATTCCTCTTCTTCAGAAACGCTTTCCTTGCCATTGCCAGCCTACATTTTATATCCTCTCTACTTAGACCATCATCAGTTATTTTGCTCCCCAAATAGCAAAACTCCTTTACTACTTTAAGTGTCTCATTTCCTAATCTAATACCCTCAACATCACCCGATTTAATTCTACTACATTCCATTATCCTTGTTTTGCTTTTGTTGATGTTCATCTTATATCCTCCTTTCAAGACACTGTCCATTCCATTCAACTGCTCTTCCAAGTCCTTTGCTGTCTTTGACAGAATTACAATGTCATCGGCGAACCTCAAAGTTTTTATTTCTTCTCCATGAATTTTAATACCTACTCCGAATTTTTCTTTTGTTTCCTTTACTGCTTGCTCAATATACAGATTGAACAACATCGGGGAGAGGCTACAACTCTGTCTTACTCCCTTCCCAACCACTGCTTCCCTTTCATGACCCTCAACTCTTATAACTGCCATCTGGTTTCTGTACAAATTGTAAATAGCTTTTCGCTCCCTGTATTTTATCCCTGCCACCTTTAGAATTTGAAAGAGAGTATTCCAGTCAACATTGTCAAAAGCTTTCTCTAAGTCTACAAATGCTAGAAACGTAGGTTTGCCTTTCCTTAATCTTTCTTCTAAGATAAGTCGTAAGGTCAGTATTGCCTCACGTGTTCCAGTGTTTCTACAGAATCCAAACTGATCTTCCCCGAGGTTGGCTTCTACTAGTTTTTCCATTCGTCTGTAAAGAATTCGTGTTAGTATTTTGCAGCTGTGACATATTAAGCTGATAGTTCGGTAATTTTCACATCTGTCAAGACCTGCTTTCTTTGGGATTGGAATTATTATATTCTTCTTGAAGTCTGAGGGTATTTCGCCTGTTTCATACATCTTGCTCACCAGATGGTAGAGTTTTGTCAGGACTGGCTCTCCCACTGCCGTCAGTAGTTCCAATGGAATATTGTCTACTCCGGGGGCCTTGTTTCGACTCAGGTCTTTCAGTGCTCTGTCAAACTCTTCACGCAGTATCATATCTCCCATTTCATCTTCATCTACATCCTCTTCCATTTCCATAATATTGTCCTCAAGTACATCGCCCTTGTATAGACCCTCTATATACTCCTTCCACCTTTCTGCTTTCCCTTCTTTGCTTAGAACTGGGTTTCCATCTGAGCTCTTGATATTCATACAAGTCGTTCTCTTATCTCCAAAGGTCTCTTTAATTTTCCTGTGGGCGGTATCTATCTTACCCCTAGTGAGATAGGCCTCTACATCCTTACATTTGTCCTCTAGCCATCCCTGCTTAGCCATTTTGCATTTCCTGTCGCTCTCATTTTTGAGACGTTTGTATTCCTTCTTGCCTGTTTCACTTACTGCATTTTTATATTTTCTCCGTTCATCAATTAAATTCAATATTTCTTCTGTTACCCAAGGATTTCTACTAGTCCTCGTCTTTTTACTTACTTGATCCTCTGCTGCCTTCACTACTTCATCCCTCAAAGCTACCCATTCTTCTTCTACTGTATTTATTTCCCCCATTCCTGTCAATTGCTCCCTTATGCTCTCCCTGAATCTCTGTACAACCTCTGGTTCTTTTAGTTTATCCAGGTCCCATCTCCTTAAATTCCCACCTTTTTGCAGTTTCTTCAGTTTTAATCTACAGGTCATAACCAACAGATTGTGGTCAGAGTCCACATCTGCCCCTGGATATGTCTTACAATTTAAAACCTGGTTCCTAAATCTCTGTCTTACCATTATATAATCTATCTGATACCTTTTAGTATCTCCAGGGTTCTTCCATGTATATAACCTTCTTTCATGATTCTTAAACCAAGTGTTAGTTATGATTATGTTGTGCTCTGTGCAAAATTCGACCAGGCGGCTTCCTCTTTCATTTCTGTCCCCCAATCCATATTCACCTACTATGTTTCCTTCTCTCCCTTTTCCTACACTCGAATTCCAGTCACCCATGACTATTAAATTTTCGTCTCCCTTCACAATCTGAATAATTTCTTTTATTTCATCATACATTTCTTCAATTTCTTCGTCATCTGCAGAGCTAGTTGGCATATAAACTTGTACTACTGTAGTAGGTGTGGGCTTCGTATCTATCTTGGCCACAATAATGCGTTCACTATGCTGTTTGTAGTAGCTTACCCGCATTCCTATTTTCCTATTCATTATTAAACCTACTCCTGCATTACCCCTATTTGATTTTGTGTTTATAACCCTGTAGTCACCTGACCAGAAGTCTTGTTCCTCCTGCCACCGAACTTCACTAATTCCCACTATATCTAACTTCAACCTATCCATTTCCCTTTTTAAATTTTCTAACCTACCTGTCCGATTAAGGGATCTGACATTCCACGCTCCGATCCGTAGAACGCCAGTTTTCTTTCTCTTGATAACGACATCCTCTTGAGTAGTCCCCGCCCGGAGATCCGAATGGGGGACTATTTTACCTCCGGAATATTTTACCCAAGAGGACGCCATCATCATGTAATCATACAGTAAAGCTGCATGCCCTCGGGAAAAATTACGGCTGTAGTTTCCCCTTGCTTTCAGCCGTTCGCAGTACCAGCACAGCAAGGCCGTTTTGGTTATTGTTACAAGGCCACATCAGTCAATCATCCAGACTGTTGCCCTTGCAACTACTGAAAAGGCTGCTGCCCCTCTTCAGGAACCACACGTTTGTCTGGCCTCTCAACAGATACCCCTCCGTTGTGGTTGCACCTACGGTACGGCTATCTGTATCGCTGAGGCACGCAAGCCTCCCCACCAACGGCAAGGTCCATGGTTCATCGGGGGGTATAGGATACTAGTGCAAGCTATTCTTGAGTATTACTTGAATACTTGGGATCCCCACCAATCTGGATTAAAGCAGTGGTAGTCAACCTGATCCCTGCAGCAGCCCACGAGCAGGTATTTCAGCTTTCATAGCAGGCGGTAGGTGGTGTGTGTTTTTAAAACATTTTTATTAGGTTCCCATGAAATTTTTAAATAAATTATTTGGTAAATGATTATTATTACGAGTATATGCTTTAATTTGCTGTAAACCTGCTTTATAAATATTACAAAGTGTAGTTACTTTCTTGCCTTATAAATCACCGTTACTGTGAAGCTGATGGGCAGTTAGAAAATTTTACTACTGACATGCAAAAATGGGCAGTTGATAAGAAAGGCTGACTGCCCCTGGATTAAAAGAAGACATTGAAAAAATTCAGAGACAGGCTGCTATGTTTGTTACTGGTAGGTTCTATTAACAGACAAGAATTATGGAGATGCTTTGGGAGCTCAAATGGGAAAGAAGGTGACGGTCTATTGGAGGAGCACTCTTGAGAAAATTTAGAGAAGTGACATTTGAGGCTGACTGCAGATTGGTTCTACTGTTACCAATGTACATTTCATGTAAGGACCATGAATATTTGATTATAGAGATCACAGCTCGTACAGAGGCATATAGAGTGTCATTTTTCCCTTGCTCTGTTTGTGAGTGGGTCAAGAATGGAAATGATTAGTAGTGGTGTGGTGGTTTGTGGAGTATGTATGTAGATATAGATGTATGGGATGTGTGAAACAGGAACTTACTCGTTCTCCAGAGCCTGCAAGAGCCACTGCCAAATTGCAACGAAAGGTGCAAGATGCTTGGGGCAGTCTGTCTCAGGATGCCATTAGGCACCTTTATGATTGTTTGCATGCGAGAATACATCCCTGCATAACCACTAGAGGAGGCTGCACTCTATATTGATGCAACTGTTTGAGCATCCTTTACTCTGACATGTTTTATTTTGTCAGAATTTGTTATCATATACTCCTGCGATGATGGACTACGTGGGTTGTATTTCTTTTCCCCCAGCAAAGTATTACACACTTCTGTTATGTGTTTTCCTGTGTCACACTGAAATGTTATGGAAATTTGGCAGTTGGAGTAGATGTGTAAAGAAGCCCAGTTCAGAAATTATTCAGTGCCACAATTACATAAATCAAGTTGTGTATTCACAAAAATAAAAAATTAGTTGGCAGGAGAAGAGAAAGGCATTGTAGGGAGAGTCAACCATGGTACGACAGGGACTACTTCCAATCACACAGTTAATGTAGCTTTCACTTTATTCACACCAAACAAATTTACCGGTACATATGTCCGCGTCTAGAATTAGTACAGGATGCACTGTCTTTCTTCTTGCTCTGTCCGAAGATCATCCACACCATGCTGGTCAGAGATGTTCGAGTCTCATGCAGAAGTCGATATCCCCACAGAGTCCCCTATGCTGGGAGTACAGAGTACCATAGGGAGTGGTGAGAAGCAAACGTTGGCATGCGCAAATGTGTGTGACTGATTGTGCCGTGGCAGGTGTGGGGGTGGGACATGACCAGACTGTTTCTCGGAGAGAAGTGTGTCGCAAGTGCACGTAACCGGTCGTGCTGTGGCAAGCGCATGTGAAAGACATGATTGGCAGTTTCTTACGGTTTTGAATGATGTGCTGATGCTGTAAAAGTGGTACTGTGCAAGATGTTGTGGAGGACGTCTGACACAGGCACTTTACGACTCAGATGGCTTCTGTAAGTAGAGGATGGTGACAGAAGCACGTTAAGTCCTGTCTGTCTTACATTAAATCCAAGGCTGGGGAGAAGTGGGCAAGCTGTATTATTTGTCTTCTCATTGACTGGAGTGTTGGTGTACAGTCGTGTTGAGATGGAATTTTCCTGGGGTACCCAGGCAGTTTTAAGTCAGGCGAGTGAGGCGATCAGAGGTTTGTCGTGCACTAGAATGTCAAATGTGAGTGGACCATGTTTGAAAACCCGATATGGGCCTGAATAAGGGTGCTGCAGAGCTGCTCCTACAGCATCAGCTCACAACATTATGAAATTGCAGGAGGCAAGGTCCTTCTGTATAAACAATGTAGGTGTCAAAAGATGTGAGGGAGGAGGACTAAATATGTTCTGAATATGTTGTTGAATACAATGTGCCAGTGTAGGTAAGTCTGATTTTTGTTGTCCATTGGCTGAACAATGTCTGCAGGCAAGACTGGCAGCTCTCCATACACCACATTTCCCAGAGGTGTGCACAGGTCGTCCTTGTAAACTGAGGGAATGCTGAGCAGGCCCCTTGGGAGTGCCTTGATCCAGAAACTGCCGTTGCACAACAGGGCTGCCTTCATGGTCCTGTGCCATTTCTCAGTGGGACCTCTACTCTGCTTGTGTTTGTAGTAGTCTGTGTGTGGGTAATCCCACAGAGGTGACACAGGGCAACTCAAACTAGTGGTGCTGATTGCTAGTAACCACTTCGGGTGTGCCGAAGCAGGCAATACATATCTGATGAACACATGTACAGTTGATATGCCTATGAAGTCATATATAAGTAGGGCTTCTACCTATCATGACATCCTGTCAAACACAGACTGGAGATAATCGAAATCCTCCTGTCTGTAGCAGAGGTCCAACAATGTCAAGGTGGACATGTTGGATCCGAGTCTGTGGGATGGGGAAGAGCCCAATGTGAGGCTGCATGTGATGGCCTGTCTCACTGCTCTGGCATGTGAGACAGCGTTGTGCCCAGTGACAGCAGTCTTATTTGATGGTGGCCCTTACAAATATGTCTGTCAGTATGTGGACTCTTACCTTGACAGGAGAGTGGCTCATGTTATGTAGTTGCTCGAACAGTTTGTGGCACATCGTAAGAGGCACCAGCGATCATGGCCTATCCTGTAAAACTTGGCAGAACAGTGTGCAACATTCAGTGCTAAGATTTGTGTCATGGTCGCTGAGGTGGTCTGTGATGCTTGCGTCATTTGCTTGTTCAGCTGCCATGTGTTCATAGTCATACTAGATAAAAGTTATGTTTATTCTTGAAAGGTAGTCTGCAGTAATACTGCCCACACTGTGGATGTGACATATGTTGGTGGTGTGCTGTGCAGAAATGTGTTAATGTCTGAAGTGTCATGGACTGACGTCCTGTGATGGTTTTCCTGATGACATCACCAGAGATTTGTGATTATCTGCACAGTCACTTCGTGGCCCTCGAAATCCTCATACAAATATTTTACTGCTGTGTATACCACAAGGAGCTCTCGGTCAAAAGCTAACCCCTTAGATTGTGAGGGGGAGTGTTTCTTCAAGAAGAACCAAAGCAGTTGGGGCATCCTGTCTACCACAGCACAGTCCCCACCACAGTGTCGCTTGCATCAATTATGAGTGTGTGGTGTGCTTCCAGGTTAGGATGTGTCAAAGTAACGTCTGGTGCTAAACAGTTCTTTGCCCAATGGAATGCTTCAGTGTCTTGGCAGACCACTTCACTTGCTTTGTTAAGTGTTTATCTTTGCTAACTAAGGCATTCATGAGATTGCAAGAAAGCGACATGGGGAAGCTGGCACTGATAGAAATTACTGATTCCAAGGAACCAACACAGGTTGTGAAAAGTGTTTGGAAGTGGGAGGTTTTTCACTCTATCCGTGTGTTCCACTTTGGTCTGATACCTGACACTTGATTGTATGGCCTAAGAACGTCCCCTTCATTTGTCGAAGTTGGGACTTTGTTTCTTTAATGACAACTCTTCCTGATCATAATGCAGCTAGAACTTGTTCATCATGACTGTTGGATAACATGAATATATCATTGGTATAGCTGTAGCAGTTCGAAAATCGAAGGAGTAGTCCATCAATAAAATGATGTCACATTTGTGGAGCATTCTTGAGGCCATGAAGAAATACTCATATAGTCCAAACAGGGGATTATTGCCATTTTCAAGATATCATTGGGGTACATTGGTATTTGTAAAGACGCCCTCTAATAGTAGATAACACTGAAAAGTGTTGCACTGGCAGATGTTCGCATAAATTTAGGATGTTAGATATAGGGTAACTATCATATACAGTTCTGGACTTGAGTGCCCTGTTGTCTCCACAAAGTCAGATTGAACTGTCTGTCTTTGTTACAAGCTTAATGTGGGTAGTCCAGGGGCTGTCCGTGGGTTGCACAAAGCCATGTCCAAAAGTTGTGTGTCACAATTGTAGCTGTCTTTAGGTCTGCGGGGCATAAACAACAGTGTCCATGGTGAATGGGAGGACCATCGGTGGTCACAATTCAGTATGCAGTTGTATCTCACACTGCACATGCACGAGCCTGAGTGCGGGAGGTGAATGAGTCCATTTTGCTATTTACAAACATTGCACACTGTGGTGTATTGATTGTGTTGTGAGTATTGTTAGTCTCTGTCAGTGTGCACACAACATTCACAGAAGGGCATTCAGAACACTAATGAATACTCATTGGCTGTCAAGAGGATGGGTGGCACAGGTGCACAGAACAAGCCTAAACTTGACTACCACCATTTCTGACTCCAACTGTAGTGTTTACGCACAATACTGGCAGAGGTCTTCTCATTCTGTCCAAAGATCGTCCACACCACACTGGCCAGAGACATTAAAGTCAACACCTCAAAAATGGCGGCTAACAATGTATCTACTCTTGGACTTTAAGGACATTGCTTCCAAAGGCAGTGCTTTTACCAGTGAGGTGACTGTTACCTGCAGAGTGTCTGTTGAGAGCTTAGGGCATGTAAGTATTTGTGTGCCAATGTGAGTGCTGACTGTCTGTCAAATGTGGCATTGGAGGTCTGTGTTGTCGATGCATAATGCCTGTGCTTGTGTGCTGGAGTCGATGTATCATTGGTGAACTACGAAAATATTGCCTGTCAGTTGTGAATACTCACAGAGTGATTTGAAAGACAAGTCATTGGTGGTGAGATACTCAGGCGAGCACGTCCCAGTGGCCATGGTTGCAGTGAAGAGTCCCTCGGTGGAATTCCAGGTAGCAGGGTGCATCAGTGCTGCTTGTACTACCTCAGATGAGAACTGGTAGAACTGTATAAAGTCCATGCCGATGACTGCTTCACTTACAACATCTGTACAGAAAAGGCAACAGCCTCAAAGGGTGCGGGGCAAAGTCAGGACATGCGGGGACCAAGCAGCAATCGGTCTTGTAATTGTAAACTGTCGAAGCTGCATTGGTAAAGTACCGGAACTTCAAGCACTGATAGAAAGCACCGAAGCTGAAATCTTTATAGGTACAGAAAGCTGGCTGAAGCCAGAGATAAATTCTGCCGAAATTTTTACAAAGGCACAGACGGTGTTTAGAAAGGATAGATTGCATGCAACCGGTGGTGGCGTGTTTGTCGCTGTTAGTAGTAGTTTATCCTGTAGTGAAGTAGAAGTGGATAGTTCCTGTGAATTATTATGGGTGGAGGTTACACTCAACAACCAAGCTAGGTTAATAGTTGGCTCCTTTTACCGACCTCCCGACTCAGCAGCATTAGTGGCAGAACAACTGAGAGAAAATTTGGAATACATTTCACATAAATTTTCTCAGCATGTTATAGTCTTAGGTGGAGATTTCAATTTACCAGATATAGACTGGGACACTCAGATGTTTAGGACGGGTGGTAGGGACAGAACATTGAGTGACATTATACTGAGTGCACTATCCGAAAATTACCTCGAGCAATTAAACAGAGAACTGACTCGTGGAGATAACATCTTGGACCTACTGATAACAGACCCGAACTTTTCGACTCTGTAAGCGCAGAAAAGGGAATCAGTGATCATAAGGCCATTGCAGCATCCCTGAATATGGAAGTAGATAGGAATATAAAAAAAGGGAAGAAGGTTTATCTGTTTAGCAAGAGTAATAGAAGGCAGATTTCAGACTACGTAACAGATCAAAACGAAAATTTCTGTTCTGACACTGACAATGTTGAGTGTTTATGGAAAAAGTTCAAGGCAATCGTAAAATGCATTTTAGACAGGTATATGCCGAGTAAAACTGTGAGGGACGGGAAAAACCCACCATGGTTCAACAACAAAGTTAGGAAAGTACGGTGAAAGCAAAGAGAGCTTCACTCCAAGTTTAAATGCAGCCAAAACCTCTTAGACAAACAGAAGCTAAACGATGTCAAAGTTAGCGTAAGGAGGGCTATGAGTGAAGCATGAAGTGAATTCGAAAGTAAAATTCTATGTACCGACTTGATGAAAATCCTAGGAAGTTCTGGTCTTAAGTTAAATCAGTAAGTGGCTAGAAACAGCATGTCCAGACACTCCGGGATGATGACTGCATTGAAACAGAGGATGACACGCGTAAAGCTGAAATACTAAACACCTTTTTCCAAAGCTGTTTCACAGAGGAAGACAGCACTGCAGTTCCTTCTCTAAATCCTCACACAAACGAAAAAATGGCTGACATTGAAATAAGTGTCCAAGGAATAGAAAATCAACTGGAATCACTCAACAGAGGAAAGTCCACTGGACCTGACGGGATACCAATTCGATTCTACACAGAGTACGTGAAAGAACTTGCCCCCCTTCTAACTGCTGTGTACCGCAAGTCTCTAGAGGAACGGAAGGTTCCAAATGATTGGAAAAGAGCACAGGTAGTCCCAGTCTTCAAGAAGGGTCGTCAAGCAGATGCGCAAAACTATAGACCTATATCTCTGACGTCGATCTGTTGTAGAATTTTAGAACATGTTTTTTGCTCGCGTATCATGTCGTTTTTGGAAACCTAGAATCTACTCTGTAGGAATCAACATGGATTCTGGAAACAGCGATCGTGTGAGACCCAACTCGCTTTATTTGTTCATGAGACCCAGAAAATACTAGATACAGGCTCCCAGGTAGATGCTGTTTTCCTTGACTTCCAGAAGGAGTTCGATACAGTTCCACACTGTTGCCTGATAAACAAAGTAATAGCCTGCGGAATATCAGACCAGCTGTGTGGCTGGATTGAAGAGTTTTTAGCAAACAGAACACAGCATGTTGTTATCAATGGAGAGACGTCTACAGATGTTAAGGTAACCTATGGCGTGCCACAGGGAAGTGTTATGGGACCATTGCTTTTCACAATGTATATAAATGACCAAGTAGATAGTGTCGGAAGTTCCATGCGGCTTTTCGCGGATGATGCTGTAGTATACAGAGAAGTTGCAGCATTAGAAAATTGTAGCGAAATGCAGGAAGATCTGCAGCGGATAGGCACTTGGTGCAGGGAGTGGCAACTGACCCTTAACATAGACAAATGTAATGTATTGCGAATACATAGAAAGAAGGATCCTTTATTGTATGATTATATGCTAGCGGAACAAACACTGGCAGCAGTTACTTCTGTAAAATATCTGGGAGTATGCGTGCGGAATGATTTGAAGTGGAATGATCACATAAAATTAATTGTTGGTAAGGCAGGTACCAGATTGAGATTCATTGGGGGAGTCCTTAGAAAATGTAGTCCATCAACAAAGGAGGTGGCTTACAAAACACTCGTTCGACCTATACTTGAGTATTGCTCATCAGTGTGGGATCCGTACCAGATCGGGTTGACAGGGGGGATAGAGAAGATCCAAAGAAGAGCAGCACCTTTCGTCACAGGGTTATTTGGTAACCGTGATAGCATTACGGAGATGTTTAGCAAACTCAAGTGGCAGACTCTGCAAGAGAGGCGCTCTGCATCGCAGTGTAGCTTGCTTGCCAGGTTTCAAGAGGGTGCGTTTCTGGATGAGGTATCGAATATATTGCTTCCCCCTACTTATACCTCCCGAGGAGATCACGAATGTAAAATTAGAGAGATTCGAGCGTGCGGAGGCTTTCAGACAGTCGTTCTTCCCGCGAACCATACGCGACTGAAACAGAAAAGGGAGGTAATAACAGTGGTACGTAAAGTGCCCCCCGCCACACACTGTTGGGTGGCTTGCGGAGTATAAATGTAGATGTAGATGTCATGTAACAAGTCCAGGTGCACTGAAGGTTCATCGGCAGGTGAACGTTGTGAGTAATAGTGTGGCAGTTGTTCACTGAGTGAAGTAGGAGAGTTGATGTTGGTTCAGAGGTTGATAAGACTGATGTGCTGCTGTGTGTTAAGAAGCTGAAAGTCAGAGCCATGTCCACGAAAAAGTTTTGCGGAGTAGCGAGGTTTGGCGTGAAGAGGTATCCTTGTATGTTCGTCTTAGTGACAATATGAGTTTGTGCAATGCATGGATGGGGAAGGTGACTTGGCTCTAAGGGGAAGGCCAGACACCTATTTTGGTCTGACAACATTCTTTGGGAACTTGCAGGGAGCATGACATTTGTGAGCAGCATTTTCCAGTTGGCTGTGGTACCAGCTAATCAACAGTTGTGGCCAGTTGTGATGTCAGGTGCATCGTCATTCCACAGTGCATGAAAGGTGGTTGTTTTATGGTGTGCCATTTCCTGCCGGAAATGCGTGACGTCACCCTCGTATTGTGACGAGCTGCTTCAGCTGTGGAAGGTCTGTGCACAATATGTTGTTGATGCAGCACTGTGTAGGATGTTGTCCATCTGTCTGTGATGAATCACTGAGGGGACATGCGAGTTGCTTTTATAGAGGTTCAGACTTGTATGCAATCATTGCCAGTTGTAACTCTGTTGGTAATTTGCAATCCATAGGGTCCATTAGATTGTATCTGGTTTGAGAGTGTAGTGGTTTTGTTGAGGTGGTGTCAAAGTCATAAGGGTGTGTTGTTCTTGAGTTGCAGTTTGTAGATAACTTCTTGCAGCTGTTGTTCTGCAGTTTGAGAAAGTCTCTGCAAGAGAGCAGCCTTTTCTGTGCTGTACTTGTTTGCATGCGGAGGTAACAGGTTAAGGTCATTGATCAGTTTGACCTGTCCCTCCAGATGGCAGAGTGAGTTAACATATTTTGAATCATCATCTAAAATTCCAGTTCCTTCGAAAATGCTGTCCACTGTTGCAAACCACAAATACGGGTGAGAGGAGTCAAACAGTGATAGTTTCAGGTGTGGGCTACCTCAGTGGTGAAGTTGAAGATGTAATTGTAATATTGTTTGGTGTAGGGGGCAACATGACTGCTGATTGTTTGTGGTACACAACTGGTTGTGATGACACAGCAAGCGGTTGCTTGTACCCAGTTTGTGGCACATAAGGCATAGTAGACACGAAGTGGCGTTACGATTGTGTTGCAAACTTTACTGGGTAAAAGTGCTGCCTGTGGAAGCATTGTCCTCAAAGTCCAAGAGTAGATACATTGTTAGCCGCCATTGTTGAGGTGTTGTTAGGCCAGTATTGTGTGTAAACACTACAGTTGGAGCCAGGAATGGTGGCAGTCAAGTTTAGGCATGTTCTGTGCACCTGTGTCACCCATTCTCTTGATAGCCAATGAGTATTAATTAGTGTTCTGAATGCCCTTCTGTGAATGTTGTATGCAGCACAGACATTATATGCTATTCTAGTGAGGTATTTTGTGAATTTCTATTCCATTTGTTGCAATTTGTCATGGCTGATGGTGTTGGTGAGCGACAAATTCTTTGCACACAAGTGAGAGACATAATTTGCAAGATATGAGGTTTCATCAATTGCAAAGGACGTGTGTGTGTGTGTGTGTGTGTGTGTGTGTGTGTCACAACTGTTGCTTGGGACTAGTAACAATGCAGTCTCTGTCCTTGCTTTGACCTGTGCGAACTGCCATCATTTGTGGATCTGACTTTAGGCACAAATTGTTGATGTGCTCGGTTTTCACTACCATATTTGCACAATATGACACTTAACATCTTGCACTATAATCCTGTTGGCACTGTAATCCATATGCTGCATGATGGGCAATGCATTGTTTTGTGGCGGTGTTCGTAGCGACAAACACTTGGCTGTAGAAATGGCTTACGAAGTCACCGCCACACTTTTAATAGCGGGCCGACCGGTCCGCTGGAACAGTAAACAGAAAGATGAAACCCCAAACACTCTGATTAAATAAAAGTCGGTACTTATCTTTATTACTGAAGATACAGAAACACAGTAGTGAACTCGGTGTCTACAGAAATCTGCCTAGTTCGAGTCGGAGCGGCTAGGTCAGCGTCGGCTGACGACAACCAACAACTCTGCTGCGATGAACACACAACTGACTAGCAAGTACACAATTCGGTGGCGAGTATACAACTGAGCGGCGAATACAGAACTGTCCTAGCGCTCGCGACTCCAGCGCTTAAGAACCCAGAAGCCAGTGGTGGCGCGCGCAGACTTGCGGCGATTTGCTGTCTCGCTGGCGCTGTTTATGCGGACGGCATCCGGACTTTGATGCTGCCAACCTTTTGGCAGCGGGCTCGGGTGGCATTACCGGCTAGGATATAACACATTGCATAACAGCCACTTTGTTGCAACGTAATACCGTGGACTGGCGTAACACAGAGCAGTGAATTTATTGCATGTTTTATGACAGACACAGGGTCACCAATGTAGGAGCAGTTGACCACAGTATGATAGGGGATACTTATGACTGGCAGGGTTAATGTAACATACATGTTATTAACAAGAGCAACTTCATGTAAGTCTGCTTCAAACATTAGTGCAGAATGCACTGTCTGTCTTCTCATTCTGACCAAAGATCATTCACAGCACACTGGCCAGAGACATTAAAGTCTCGTGCAGAGGTTGATATCCCCCACAGCATTATCAAGTGTACAGTATCGTAAGTTTTTTACCGTTACCCTGTGGTGTACTGGAGGTAGCAATAGGGTGTGTGATGGAGAAGTTTTATCAATATTTCTGTATTGGTTTTTGATATGACTGCATGTAGCTCTGTCTTAGAATAGACAAAAAAGGGGCATCCATCGAGACTGGAACTGAGGCCCCGTTACCTCAGACCCAGCTGTGGCATTCGTCTCTCGTCTGTCTTTCAGTCTATAGATACTGAAAAAGTGACAAGTGTAATCTACTCACAATGATTACAATTGCTGCTGATGTTTTCTCCATAAAAGCAAAAAATGTGACTTGCAGTATGTGTAAGACAGAGTGCTTCACAGTTGGCAAAGAATGTTATTTAGTCCCTGATATTTTATAAGAACAAAGACCCTATGGTACCACAATATTCATATGAGAATTATTGAGGTGTAATCTGATGATACATGTGGGCAGACGGCTGTGGTATTTGCAGAGGCTATACGCAGCTGATTTGTTATGCCAAACTATCATTTCTTTGGATTATGGCCCAGACTTAATTTCTGCCTGTGAAAGAACCACTCAGCTGCGGGTGAATAGCATCAACACCCCTGCATGCCATACACAACACAGACCCATTGTATGCCAATTAATGATAGAAAAATTTACTAAGCTTGCATCTCCCAATGACATAATTTATTTTGCAGTAGACTGTCACCTTGCTGTGGATGCAATAAAAAATTTTTACTGTCTGGTACACCATCATTCATCCTCTCTTCCATCTCTTCCCCATTGATGATGTCTCATAAATTATGACACTTGACACAGGTTTATTCCTACTTTACTGACTTCTTGTTGGCATATTTTCTGTCTGGCCATTCTGCTGTTCCCCTAGTTGAATTCTTGAGGTAAATACGAATATTCTGTGTGGCAGACACCCAGTGTTTCCATTCTTCCAGCTCCACCATTCAACAAATAGTGAAAAAAGTGACATAAAAGTGTCTAAGAATGAGTAAATAATAATACCTTTATAATTAGTGTTGTTAGGCAAACTACATCAGTTATGTGGCAATAATTGTGAAAAGCTACTTTTTCTGTGTACATAGGACTGCAGTACAAACTGCAGGGTTTCTTAGGATTTCATTACTTAAAATGTAGTAGAGGAGAAGGAAATATACTTTTCCAGTGAGATTTGATCTATGGCTACAGCTGAAATAGCACACAGCTTGTGAGGCACCGATAACATGAACATACTTGAGTATTGCTCATCAGTGTGGGATCCGTACCAGATCGGTCTGACGGGGGAGATAGAGAAGATCCAAAGAAGAGCGGCGCGTTTCGTCACAGGGTTATTTGGTAACCGTGATAGCGTTACGGAGATGTTTAATAAACTCAAGTGGCAGACTCTGCAAGAGAGGCGCTCTGCATCGCCTCCATACTGTCTACCATGCAACCATAATATTGGCTGCTAATGGCAACAGAAGGCAGTGCTGGAGATATCCAATGGTTAGTGCAGCTTGAGGCTGAGCTGAATAGTCAACAAGTAACTTACAACAGTGCTACAATGCTAGTGGTGCTGATACAAAGTAGAGCAATGGCAACAATAAAGAAAGCAAAAATTGCATTATATTTAAAACAACAGTTGCCGAAGTTGGCATTTCATCAGAAAGGAACCCACAGAATTTTGCAGAATGCGAAAGATGTGGCAGATGAAATGTTAGTGTTTCTGCAAGATGAGTCAGTGGAATGTGTGGTGTCATATATGCTTGACTGTGCAGTCAGTGTACATGAGAAGCAGAATGATGATGATATGTGCTTAACAAGTGAAAGACATACCAAAACAGGGTCAATCCATATAGTTCATCATCCCTGTCAGGCAGGAAACTGCAAATCCCCATCTCCAGAGGAACAGAGTAAAGAACAATTGTTGTCCATATAGCGGGTACTAAACATAATTACACATGTAGAAGATCATCCACAGCATAATAAAAAACAATTGTGATCACATCTTATGACCATGTATTGCATAAGAAAAACTATGAATATTAAGGGAGGATAAGGCGCACTCGTTACAAGATTTGTTTTTTGCATATCTGAAGGATCCTCAATACAATTTACAGGATGTGCGTGATTGTGACCTACTAAGTTATACACATCAAATTGTGAGTTGAAACAGACTACAGCGATTTCAAGGGAAGCAAAAGATAGGTGTATAACTTCAAACAGTACTATAGAATTGTGACTTGACTTACTTGACTTAATTCCTTTGGCCCCTATGGGGGCATAGGGCATCCAGGAGAACTCGCCATCCGTCTCTGTCTTTGGCCATTTACCTCAATTCTGCCCAGGTCTTGCTAACTCTTTTTGCTTCCCCTTCCACTGTCCTCTTCCATGTGCCCCTTGGTCTTCCGCTCTTCATTGTTCCCTGGGGATTCCATTCCAATGCTTTTTTCTCGATGGCTCCATCTGGTTTTCTCAAGGTGTGCCCCAACCAGCCCCACTTTCTCTCTTGTATCTGGTCTTCTATAGGTATCTGGTTTGTTATTCACCTGAGCTCCTCATTACATATTTTTTCTGGCCACCAGATATTCATGATGCGTTGAAGACATCTATTTGTGACGCTTTGTAACTGGGATGTTATCATTTTATCCATTTTCCAGCTTTCACTGGCGTACAGAAGGACAGCCTTCACATTTGTATTAAAAATACGGATTTTTGTTTTGTACGTGATATTTCTATTTTTCCATATTGGATACAATTGTATGAAGGCAGCATTTGCCTTTTTAATGTGGTTTTTCACGTCATCTCCAGCTCCACCATCTTCCGCCACTATACTACCCAGATACAGGAATGAGTTGACAGTCTCCACCCGCTGCTCACCTATTAACATGGGCACCTCCATGTTCACTGAATTTACTCTCATTTCCTTTGTTTTGCCTGTATTTATCTTGAGGCCAGCAGTCTCTGCTCCTTCTTTCAGCAAGTTTAATTTAGCTTGCATATCAGTCAGCCTTGGAGCTAATAAAACTATGTCGTCTGCAAAATCCAAATCCTCCAGACGTTCGTGGATCCCCCACTGGATTCTTTGTCTCCTGCCTGCTGTGACTCTTCTCATAACAGAGTCTAGAATGAGTAGAAAAAGTGTTGGTGACAAAATGCAACCCTGCCGGACTCCAGTTGTTACTTTTATGGGCTCTGTCATATTTCCCTTGTGGAGTATGCAGCATTCGTAGCCATCATATAGATCTTTTATGATGTTTAAGATCTTCTGTGGTATGCCATACTTCCGCAACACCTGCCAGAGCACTTTATGTTTCACGGGATCTAAGGCCTTTTGAAAATCGGTGAATGCCAGGTACATGGTTGCTTGGAATTCTTTGCTTTGCTCTAAGATGATCCTAAGAATGTTAATAAGATCAACACAGCTGTGTTGTGCCCTAAAACTGGCCTGTTCTTTACGCAGTCGCTTTTCAAGGGATTCTTTAATTTTGTTTAAAATAATTCTGATGAGGACCTTACTGGGCACTGACAACAATGTAATACCACGCCAGTTGTTACAGTCTGACAAATTTCCCTTTTTTGGGAGCTTTACCACCAAGCCATTTTTCCACTCCTTTGGAGATTTCTCTTCAAGCCACATATGCTTCAGCAAAGGATGGACCATTTTAAGAGTACTTTCAATATCGGCTTTTAAGAGCTCCGGTGCTATGTTGTCTAGGCCTGGAGCTTTTGTAATTTTTAGTGTTTTCAAGGCAATCCTAATTTCGTCCATTGTGGGGCACTGCAAATTTATATCTTGATCTTCTTCAACTTCCTCTGGAACATCTCTTACCTGTTCCTCTTTGTTGTCTTCACAATTTTAACAGTTCCTTGAAGCGATCCTCCCATCTCTGTAGCTGTGCCTGTTGTTCTTAACTGGTCCTTCATGTCCGAAGTTCTTCATTGACAACCATTTGGTAATGTTGTAGAGCTCTTTCATATTTCCTTGTCTTGCTGCCTCTTCTGCTAATTTTGCTTGCTCATCTATTCATTTCCTTTTATCTCAACGTAGCAATGTTTTCACTTTTTTGTTCGCCTCCATGTATTCTTTATGCGCTTTGCTCTTCTGCGCTCTTGTCTTACAAAAATGTAACTTAAGTTTTAGTTCTTTCCTGTGGCTGATTTCATTCCACGTAGCATCGGAGATTCATTCCTTCTTTTGATGTGCCTTAAATCCTAAGATTTTTTCTCCCACATCTAAATAACTATTCTTGATTTTTTGCCTGCATGTTTCAATTCCCTCTTCCATAAAGATTTCTTCAGAGAGGACCTGGAATCTGTTTTGTAGTTCAAGGGCAAATGTTTCTTTGATCTGTTGGTCGCAGGTTCGAATCCTGCCTCGGGCATGGATGTGTGTGATGTCCTTAGGTTAGTTAGGTTTAAGTAGTTCTAAGTTCTAGGGGACTGATGACCACAGCAGTTAAGTCCCATAGTGCTCAGAGCCATTTGAACCATTTTTTTGATCTGTTGGTCTTTTAATCTTGCCACCTCTATTTTCTTGCACCTATGCTTGAGCTTGGTTCTATTTGCCACTATCTTCAGTCTGAATTCCGCCAAAACTAGGTGGTGGTCACTTCCAACGTCTGCCCCTCTTCTATTTCTGACATCTAACAGAGAGTGTCGGAACTTGCGGCTTATGACCATGTGGTCTATTTGATTTTCGATAACTTGGTCTGGGGAAACCCACGTTATCTTATGGCAGTTACGATGTGGAAACAATGTGCCTCCAGTGACTAGGTCATGTTCAGCGCATGTATCTATCAACAGTTCACCATTTACATTCCTGATCCACATGCCATGCACGCCCATGATATGTTCAAGCCCTTCATTTTCTGAACCAACTTTTGCGTTCAAGTCACCCATTAAAATTTTTATGTCCCTAGAATTTGTTTGTCTAAGGACTCCGTTAAGCTCTGTATAAAATGCATCTTTTAATTCTCCTTTAGCTATTTTAGTAGGTCCATAGCATTGAATTACAGTGACATATCGCACATTTGTTTTAAAGTGTGCGGTTATTATCCGTTCTGAGACTGGTTTCCACTCCAGTAAGCTCTTCTTGCTGCTTTTTGATAGTAAGAGCCCTACACCATTCCTGTGCATTGCGTCCTCACCTATCTGACCCGCATACAGCAACACTTCACCATTTTGTGTTTGGGATTCACCAGATTCTGGTCACCTTACTTCACTTAGTCCCAATATATCTAGTTGATAGTTCTCCATCTCTTTTTCAACCTGTCTTAGCCTCCCTGCCTCTCTCAACGTCCTTACATTCCAAAATCCGATACGGGTTTTCCTTTTCAGGCCAAAGGTCATATCCTTAAGATCCATCCGGCTGTTTCTCCTTTTAGTTTCTGTGATATGTGTTTTTTGGTGGTGCGGGTTATCAGCCCACAGCCCCCGAGTGTCCTGGTGGGGCTACCACCTCATGGCCTGGACACCTGCCAAGGTTTTATTTCAGGGCCTTACCCCTTTGTCTTCACCACGACTACAGAACGCTATCCATCCCTTCGCAGTAAGGCCTATGTGCATCAACGTTGTCCTGGTTTCCAAGGCTCTTCTGCTGTCCACATTAGGGGACTGTGTCTGCTGCCACACAGTCACAGGGAGGAAAAGGAAAGGAAGGGAATGTATAGGATGGGACAGAACAGAATAGGATAGGACAGGACACTAGACGGGACGTTGTGAGACACACTTTGTCTGGATCCTCTATGGAGACCTGTCCGGCTTGGGAGGCCCTGCAGGTAGTTACGCCACCGCTGACATAACCCTCCACTTCATTGGATCACACAAACCCCCTCGCCCACACGGACAGTGTTTCGTTAAGGCGGTGTCTCCTGAGGGGGATAGAATTGTGAGACATAAGATAATCAAAGTTAAAACAGAGCATCAACTTGAGGATGCAAACTGCAGAATTGGCCCAAAAATTTATAGATGAGATAAACAAATTTGTCCCATCGTTCAGTAAGTAGATAATTATTGACTCTGATGTGTGATCTTGCAAGGGCAGTAGGAGCATTTACATTACAGTATGCAAGAATGGGTAAATGGACATAAGATAACTACAATTACGGTATGAGCACTGCTTCTAGCCAATAGCTCAGCCAAATAACTTATTTTTGCTTGATTCCTGGTCTGCATATAAAAATCACACTCCTTTAGAGTAAACTATCCCTCCTGAAAAGTGTGTGACATTGCAGTTCATACCACCTGGAACCACTGGATAAATTCAGCCTCAGGATACCTGTTTTTTCTGTGCCTATAAGACATATTACTGCACTATCTGCAGCTACGACATAAAGGATAGCCAGTTTCACAATAAGCTCCATAACAGACTCTTTCGCATTCTGTTGTACACCATCATATTCCATCAGTACGCATCACCCCATTACACTGATATGATTCTATGTGCATTATTTAAGAGTGGATACCTAGCTGAGTGTCCTGCACAGTTTGTAACTCCCAAGGAGTTTGCCTTTGATCCTGAGAGTGTGAACCTTTGTGATCACTGCAACATGCCATTTTTCATTTGTTGTTCATGGTACAAGTTAATTGTGTGTTTTGAACATTTCTTGAATGGCGACAATCTCGAATTTGTGAAATGTTTTACATACATCCCATAGATCATTGATCTCTGCACGTCCTGGACACTCATTTTCTGTCACCCTCTTGATGCACAAGGTGAGTCATTACCAGCTAATATTTCCCTGTCATAATTGTTAACATGGCACTTTCAAATGAGCCCTACTAAAGACTGAACTTGTGACTTCACACTCAAAGGCTTCCTTGTCAGATAGTGTACCAATTCTACATCTATAGAAACCTACTCATTCAGAATTAGAGATGTCATCAAGCCAGGTTTGAAGTGCATTTCATCCATAAAGGAATTTGCTTGGAGAGTGCGTGTCCAGATGAATAAGTGTGTGAGGGATAACTTCCAAACCACTCTTGAATAGTTTTATTTGTGAAATCAGCAGAGTGCATTATCATTCAGTTTCGTTGGTGTGTGTGGTGTTTTTTTTTCCCCCACCTTGTACTGCCATTGAAGGTGTCTCAGTTGATGGCAAAAATGGCAGCTACATCTACATCTACATCCATACTCCACAAGCCACCTGATGGTGTGTGGCAGAGGGTACCTTGAGTACCTCTATCGGTTCTCCCTTCTATTCCAGTCTCGTATTATTCGTGGAAAGAAAGATTATCAGTATGCCTCTGTGTGGGCTCTAATCTCTCTGATTTTATCCTCATGGTCTCTTCGTGAGATATACGCAGGAGGGAGCAATATACTGCTTGACTCCTCGGTGAAGGTATGTTCTCAAAACTTCAACAAAAGCCCATACCAAGCTACTGAGCGTCTCTGTAGCAGAGTTTTCCACTGGAGTTTGTCTATCATCTCCGTAATGCTTTCGCGACTACTAAATGATCCTATAACGAAGCGCACTGCTCTTCATTGGATCTTCTCTATCTCTTCTATCAACCCTATCTGGTATGGATCCCACACCGGTGAGCAGTATTCGAGCACTAGGCGAACAAGTGTACTGTAACCCACTTCCTTTGTTTTCGGACTGCATTTCCTTAGGATTCTTCCAATTAACCTCAGTCTCGCATCTGCTTTACTGACGATTAATGTTATATGGTCATTCCATTTTAAATCACTCCTAATGCCTACTCCCAGATAATTTATGGAATTAACTGCTTCCAGTTGCTGACCTGCTATATTGTAAATAAATGATAAAGGATCTTTCTTTCTATGTACTCGCAGCACGACACTTGTCTACATTGAGATTCAATTGCCATTTCCTGCACCATGCGTCAATTTGTTGCAGATCCTCGTGCATTTCAGTACAATTTTCCATTGTTACAACCTCTCGATATACTACAGCATCATCCACAAAAAGCCTCAGTGAACTTCCAATGTTATCCATAAGGTCATTTATATATATTGTGAATAGCAACGGTCCTATGACACTCCCCTGCGGCACACCTGAAATCACTCTTACTTCGGAAGACATCTCTCCATTGAGAATGACACGCTGCATTCTGTTATCTAGGAACTCTTCAACCCAATTACACAATTGGTCTGATAGTCCATATGCTCGTACTTTGTTCATTAAACAACTGTGATGAACTGTATTAAATGCCTTGCGGAAGTCACGAAACAGGGCATCTACCTGGGAACCTGTGTCTATGGCCCTCCGAGTCTCATGGACGAATAGCGCGATCTGGGTTTAACATGATCGTCTTTTTCGAAACCCATGCTGATTGCTACAGAGTAGATTCCTAGTCTCCATAAAAGTAATTATATTCGAACATAATCAGTGTTCCAATATTCAACAACTGATCGACGTTAGATATATAGGTCTATAGTTCTGCACATCTGTTCGACGTCCCTTCTTAAAAATGGGGATGACCTGTGCCCTTTTCCATTCTTTTGGAACGCTACACTCTTCTAGAGACCAGCGGCCTTTCCTGTTTTGAGTGATTTTAATTGTTTTTCTATCCCTCTGTCATCTATTTCTATATCTACCATTTTGTCATCTGTGCGACAATCTAGAGAAGGAACTACAGTGCAGTCTTCCTCTGTGAAACAGCTTTGGAAAAAGACTTAGAATTTCGGCCTTTAGTCTGTCATCCTCTGTTTCAGTACCATTTTGGTCAGAGAGTGCCTGGACATTCTGTTTTGATCCACCTACCACTTTGATATAAGACCAAATTTTCTTATGATTTTCTGCCAAGTCAGTGCATAGAACTTGACTTTCGAATTCATTGAACACTTCTCTCATAGCCCTTATCACACTACATTTCACTTCGTGTAATTTTTGTTTGTCTGCAAGGCTTTGGCTTTGGCTATGGCTATGTTTATGTTTGCTGTGAAGTTCCCTTTGCTTCCGTAGCAGTTTTCTAACTCGGTTGTTGTATCATGGTGGCTCTTTTCCATCTCTTATGATCTTGCTTGGCACGTACTCATCTAATGCATTTTGTACGATGATTTTGAACTTTGTCCTCTGATCCTCAACATTATCTGTACTTGAGATAAAACTTTTGTGTTGAGCTGTCAAGTACTCTGAAATCTGATTTTTGTCACTTTTGCTAAACAGAAAAATCTTCCTACCTTTCTTAATATTTCTATTTACGGCTGAAAACATCAATGCATTAACTGCTTTATGATCGCTGATTCCCTGTTCTGCATTAACTGTTTCAAATAGTTTGGGTCTGCTTGTCACCAGAAGGTCTAATATGTTATCGCCGTGAGTCGGTTCTCTGTTTAACTGCCCAAGGTAGTTTTCAGATAATGCACTTAAAAAAATGTCACTTGATTCTTTGTCCCTGCCACCCATTGTAAACATTTGAGTCTCCCAGTCTATATCCGGCAAATTAAAATCTCCACCCAGAACTATAACATGGTCGGGAAATCAGCTCGAAATATTTTCCAAATTTTCCTTCAGGTGCTCTGCCACAACAGCTGCTGAGCCAGGGGGCCTGTAGAGACATCCAATTACCATGTCTGAGCGTGCTTTAACCATGACCTTCACCCAAATTATTTCACATTTCTGATCTCCATCAATTTCCTTCGATACCATTACACTTTTTATCGCTATAAACACACCTCCCCCTTCACTGTCCAGCCTGTCTCTGCAGTATACATTCCAATCTGAGTTTAGAATTTCAATACTGTTTACATCCGGTTTCAGCCAACTTTCCGTCCCTAGTACTATGTGGGCATTGTGACCGTTTATTAATGAGAGCAGTTCTGGGACCTTTCTATAGACGCACCTGCAGTTTACTATTACCACATTAATATTGTCATTCTCTGTTGCGTTTTGCCTACTGCTACCTTGTCACGTCTCAGGAGGTGCCTTGTCAGGCCTAGGGAGGGAATTCTCTAACCTAAAAACCACACATATGCACTCCGCATGTACTCTGCTACCCATGTAGCTCATGTCTGACCTATTCAGGGCGACCCTACTTTTCTCCACCTGATATTGGAGGTTGAGAAATTTGCATCCCAGATCTCTGCAGAATCGTCTGAGCCTCTGGTTTAAGCCTTCCACTCGGCTCCAAAGCAGAGGGCCGCGATCGGTTCTGGGAATGATACTACAAATAGTTAGCTCAGATTCCACTATGCAACCGAGGCTTTTCACCTTTACCAACTCCGCCAACCGCCTGTATGAACTGAGGATGGCCTCTGAACCCAGACGGCAGGAGTCATTGGTGCGTACATGAGCAACAATTCACAGTCGGTTGCATCCAGTGCTCTCTATTGCCGCAGGCAGGGCCTCCTTCACATCTCAGATGAGACCCCCGGCAAGCAGACAGAGTGAACACTGGCCTTCTTCCCTGACCTTTCTGCTATTTCTCTAAGGGGCTCCATCACCTGCCTAACATTGGAGCTCCCAATCACTAATAAACCCCTCCCCCCGTGTGCCTGCTCGGACCTTGCTGAAGGAGAGGCCACATGTCCACTCACAGGCAGAGTGGGCGATGCCACACGGCCAGCCTCCACATTGACCCCCGCCTCGTGCGACGCGAACGCCGCTGAACCCGCCACTCCCCTTGGGGAGAAGGTGGCCTAACCGCGCCTGGTACCCGCGAAGGTGTCTTGGCAGCAGGGACCGTGGGTGAAGCATGTAACACCTGGGTTGTACCATGCGATGCACCAGACTCCCCACTGCCACTACACTCCGAGGCAGCAGCCTGAAGACCGCTGACCGTGGCCATAAGCACGTTGTGCTGTTAGCGAACAGTGGCCAGCTCCTCCTGCACCTGTACACAGCAGGCACACATCCTATCCGTCCTAAGTAATCAACAATTTACTGTAGAGAGTTAAGTAATAAACTTTTAACTATACTGCTAATTCACTAAAGGCAGCTGATAGCTGACTAAACTGTGATTATTAGACACTTCTTGTTGGAAGCAATGAAAATAAGCACTAACTGTCTCTGGACTGTATACAAAACAAACACAAAATCTATGGAACACTATTACTAGTACTCGAAAATTAAAGCTTCCTAAAAGCAAGAACACACGGAAAAAGAAGTAAGAAAAACACAGTTAATACTTAAATTTACATAGCTTGCTGCACAGCAGATGTGAAGCAGATGGCAGTTACGACAACACTAGCACTACTGCTGTGATGGAAACACATCTGGGGAGGAGTTTAGAGTGGACAACATTCTTTTTGTGCCACTGGATGCACAGTGTTATCTGTTTACACTGTCCTTTGCTCAAGGAGATGTTGTGTTTTGGGTTTCAGCCATATATTTATTCTTAAGATGTTAACACAAAGTTACAATAGCTTGTAACCAGTAACAATATTGCTTAGAAATTCTCAATAAGTGAACTGATGTTGTTCAAGCAAAAATATAGTAATAGTTAACCCTTTGATTTTTGTTACTTTGAATTGCAGCACACTGTACTTTTATTCCCTAACTCTGAACCTAACCTGTTGAATGCAACATCACAGGTCGTCACGTATTTCAATTATTGGGACTTCCTGAATGTGGAAAATTGTTCTTGCCAGTACAATATTTCTTGAGAGAAGAACATCCTTTCATGATTTGATGTATCTAATAGCACTCACCACAAACACAGTACAAGTGTTTCGAGCTGCTTCCACATATCCTCTAAACCCAAGGCACGCAATGCTGCAAATGTTAGACATTTTTTCACTTGCAATTCTAGTTTACAATGCTTAACCAAGTTCCATAAGATTGGAGCATGCAAATCCAATGTGTAACTGTATGACAAATTCTAGAACTTCAAATAAGAAAATGACACTCGATAAAAACACCCACAGCAACCTATGTACCTTGTGTAACTGCATGGTATTCAGCTGGTTTATTGGAGTTATTTCTCACAGAAAATAAAACACAATCAGAAACATTTATATACTAACAAAGTGAAAAGAGAAATGTACGCAGGTGAGGCAAGACCATTGGGTTGGCCAGCATCAATGCGAATAGCTGGTGGCTGCTGTAGGGTGATGAAACTCAACTATAGACTGTTATAATCATGATGAAGCCAGGAGGGCTGTCTCTGGACAGAGGAGGTGTGGGGGTGGGGGCTGCTACTGCACACGGTGACAGGCTTTTTGGTGAGCAAAACCAAAAATCGTAATATGTTTCCAAAAGACTGACTTGAATGAGACCATGAAAGTTTTGCATAAATGAAGAAGTGTAATAATAAGTTGAAAACACACATAATTTGTGAAATCTAGTATCTTACTGGAAATTATCTATTGGTACTGTGAAACAGACAGCAAATGAAGTGCTGGAGATGATCGCTTTGGGTGCTTCTTTCAATATACCAAAACTTGCTAGTGGCAGTGTTACCAACTCAGTTTCAAATACAGCCCTACTGAACTCTTGAAAGGTATGCATATCAGCTTTGAACGGCCATACAGAACAGATGAATATTGTAATAAGAAAGTAAAGATAAAGGTCAGCATGTGGCAGTTCAACAGTCCCTATACAGCAACCTTAGACACCTACAGCAATATTGCTAAAAAAAAAAAACAATTTCTAATAAATAAATAAAGAATAAGTAAAATATGGCCTGCAAAATTTCACTTCTTTTTTCTGACTGACTGGTGCCCCGTATGTGGCTCTGGTGTTCAAGATGTATTCATCTCAAAACGACTTGTTAGTAAGTGTGTTTTGTGAAAATAAGACATCATGTATTAATGACATTATGAGAAATGTTGACTGTATCTAGTGTGAGAGGTGCTTTAAGTGGATGACTCAGACTTAGTCGCTGCACTGGCCAGCCGGTGGCCAGGTTTTATTGGTATGGCCAAGAATGTACCTCTCACCTCTCTTGCACTGGCCAGCCAGTGGCCAGGTTTTACTGATATGGCTAAGAATGTACCTCTCACCTCTCTTACACAGAATATTTTCAAAACAGAATTTTTAGGCAGAATTGTGTCTAATTTTGTTTCTGTTTCTGAATGCTGTGTTGCTTATAACAATTTGTTGATATTGTAACTTCAAATAGATAACCTACTGAGTGAAACAAAGTATTAGGTATGAGAATGAAATGAAGTATTCTTGGCCATCCACAAAGATGTCATTGATATGAACAATCTTCTTTATTGTTTCATTTATACCAGTATGTGTTGCAAAGCATTTTAAGTCTAGTATCCATTTTATCAATGTGGTTAGTTTAATTTATATGATTATTTAAAGTAATTGTGTTTTTCATTCAATTAGATAAACTGGTGTACTGTGCCACTATAAATTGTAAGTTTTGATAATTTATATTTTGTGGAAATCAACTAAAACTGATGAAGGTTTATAAGGAATTGGTTCCTTGATTTTTGGCAATTAAGAAATGAGAGAGTGAATTCAAACTTTGCAGTATTAATTTTGATGTTGATTTTAACGAAGGCTGTCCCACAATTACTGTTCCACAATCACAACAGATGGAAACATCAGGCTGGTGCACAGTGTGATATTGGTCAATTGAAGATTAAAAGTGTACAATGTGTCTGACATCACAGACATAACAGAAGAAACAGGATACTGCATTTTACATAAAGAATTACTTACAAGGAAGTTTTGAGTAATGTGATTGCCTTACTTTTTGAATGTTGACCAGAAGCAAATGTTAAAATGAATTTCGCAGAAGTTTTTGGTCTCTTTTAAAAAATAATTTTTCATGCCAATGTATATCTTTGTGAGAAGTGGAGCAACTGCTTGACCCCCCTCCCCACCCCTACCTCCTGCACCCCGCACACACACACACACACACACACACACACACACACACACACACACACACACAAAAAGTGAATTAGATTTAATTTGCCAACAAAAATCGAGACTAACATTTTCTGTGAAGCAAAAGGGATTGTTCTTATTTCATTATATTTCAAAGTATAAAACAATAACTGGTGAATATTATGCACATCTTCTAGGCCAATCTGTATGTAAGGAGGGGATTGAATTTCTTGAATAGATTGGGGGGGCGGGACAATTCACCAGGTCTGACATCAAAGGTGAGAAAGACTGACAGATTTCAGTTGTGAATTGCTGTGAAACGTCTGTCCTATTCACCCAGTTTCACAGATGCTGACTTCTGGCTATCTGAACAGCCAAAGTAATTTGTGCCTGGGAAACATTTAGGGCCCAGTGGAAAGATTATGGGAGCTATAAATAGGTATTTTGTAGACCACCCAGAAATGTAAATTCAGGATTTCCTGTAGTTACGGGAAAACTTTGGAAAAATACTTAAAATGGAACTACATTGAGAAACGAAAGGTTTTTTTAGACTTCATAGTGATAGCAGCTTATGATAGAGACCCCCATCAATATGTTAGGGCCAAAATAGAAGAGTCATCAAAATAGCTATTGTTTCATCAGTTAAATGACAAGTGGTTTCCTGCTAAAGCATTTATTTGTTGTCAAGTTTCTTGAAGAAGACTTTATTTACAAAATAGGTTATGAAAATATCTCGTGGTTCAACTAGATACTGTATTATATTATAGCTTTATGTTAGTTGATAGGTGGTTTTCTTTCATTACAGATACAGTGGGAGAACACAGAAGCAAATTGTCGAATTTGTTCGTGAAAACTATGTAAAGAGGCAGACATTCCAGAGGTAAGCACATCTTTATAATACCATTGAATGAGGCGTCATTAAAAGTTTGTGTTGAATTTGTGCTGGTAAGAAAACCAAAAATCAGTACAGAAAGCTGAAAATAAATACTGGCAATGATATAGGCTATGTAACTGGAAACTGATTTATCATTTTAAAATACCCAGAAAATAGATGTAGTAGCTGTAGAAGTAGAATTTCATTTAAAGTTTTCCGAGAGAAGTAGTCTGTTTGGCACAGTGAAAAACAGATGAAAAGGAGAGATTGGTAAAGTAAACTGTGTGAGGAAGAGGAAGGAATTTCACTAACTAAAAGGCCTGAAAACTGTTATATTATGTACACTGCATATATAAAAGAAAGGATAAAATGTTCTTGGTTAGTTTGTCATATCAAATTTAGATGAAATCTCAAGCTTTTGAGAACAGACTATGATTTTTAAAAAATGTGACAGTGATTTTTGTAACATTAATTGATGTTCCAATGAGTCTAGTGGTACAGGACAGGAGCTAGACAATCCTATTTCTTCCTTGAGTGAGAAATGCTCACTGTGTTGCCTGTTTCACAGCTACAAGTCGAACCTTGTCAAGTTTGGCTGGCTACTGGCTGCACCCTGGCTACACTGCCTCCATCCTCCCTCCCCTCCCTTCCAAGCCACAGTAATCTGTTAATTACAAAATTCTTTTATTTGAGCTGTAGCCTGTTATAGTCAGAGGCTACATCTGACTAAGCAACAGATTAACCGAGAACTTTTTATCCAAGGACCCCATCATGAAAGACTTCTTTGCCCAAAAAAATATTAGGTTTACATAATCTAGTTGTGCTAAGGCATAGCTTGAATGTGTTTATTGGCAGATGCTGGGCAAACACTATTCAAAGCAGTAACTAGCATTAGTATCACGTTAATAACCAAAGAACCATGGAAAACTAAGCTCTTTTCAGGCTCATTAAACACATATGAAAGCAGAATCAATATCAGAAAGGTAATAATCAGGTGCACCAGTGAACTCCATTCCTCTTGAAATCTGAATAAACTGAGCATGACTACCTTTTAAAATTTCTTACTGAGTTGATACAGTTATTTGGAGTTCTGTGTGCACTGAAGTATGCTGGCCTTTGTTTGGTGGTCACAGTCAACGTGTTGCAGCAAACACAATCACTAATGGCATGAGAAGTAAACATCAAAGGGCTAGTCACTTGATCATGTGTAAGCAAATGCCATACATAAGCTTTGAATGGACACAAATGCAGGGAAGGTCAAAAATTCTGCACACTTGCAGAGCTACTGCACATATGCAGCTTCCTGGTCACACTGAGCACACTTACCAAAATGGAACCACCACTGTTCATTTAGTGTATGTCTCTAAGCACAGATATTGCTGCTTCACTTCTTCCACTAGCTGGGATACATTGTACTGGGCATTCTGCTCGTTTCACTGTGTGCAATGCAATCGTGGGAAGGTATTGTGTTATTTCATCGCCCTATCAGCAAACATCACAGTTCTAAAACAACAGAAAAAAACAAATGGTGCATAAGTATGCCAGATTGGTTTTACACCCACATTAGGTATCTAAATATCCTTCATGGCAAGGGTACTAAACATCTCTCTCAATAATTAAAGGATAATTTTTAAGCATGTAAGTATATCTTGAACACCCAGTTTAATACAATATTTTTATGGTAAAAGTGTTCGCCTATGTAATATGAAGCAGGTTGAGGCACAGTTAGTAAATATCAATTTTAAACTGGAAAAAGAGAGAAATCAGAAATATGTTTATCATTGGTGGTGAGAAATGACAAAATTAATGTTGGGCACAAAAGCACGGCACATTGATAAATGCAAGCAGTTACGAAGATTCTTGCAACTAATATTAGACTGAAACCTTGATTTGTTCATTTTCATTACAGAAACAAATCATTAACACACAAAAGTAGAGGAGAACATGGACATAACTTTCACAGCTTTGTCATGCAGGCACGGAAATTTTTGCTGTGGAAAGTTTTTGTAGAATTCTTTTGTACTTTGTACTGCAAAGAACTTGTCCTTCAGCTGTTTATTGCACTGCAGATCAATCAGTTCCATTGTAGATGATTTGGAGCATCTTCATCTGATGCTGAAAAAGGCCGTGTAACAGTGACTGATAGGAGATGCAGTCCTAACATCTACAAATCGTGCTCAAAATTACTCCTAAATTTTTACAATTATTGACATGTATTCTTGAAATCTAGCACTTTTGTGGACGAAACAAAGGGTGTGCAGTGTTTTCAGACAATAGTTGGCTGTGAAGCAAAGTTCGTTTCAAAAGCATCTACTTTTTTTGACAAGCCAGAAATTAAATTATTTTCACTTTGCAAACTGACTTTCAGGCTTTTCGTGTGAGACGTAATGTCCATGAGAAATGCAAAGTCTGATCCAGCAAGGGTCTTCTAATTTTGGTGCACTCTTTCCCTTCTCATGTAAGAAATGTACTATGGCCAAATTTGAATCAAAAAGTCTTTTTAACGTGTTGCCTTGACATAGCCAGCATACTTTAGTATGGTATGACGCCTTACTTTTCTGCTAATTCGTCCGAGAACTGCCTAAATTGCTGATGATGCCTAAGCCCGTGAGTTTTCAGATAGTTTTCACTATGCACAACAACTTGGATGGTGTTTTCTAATGTTACTGACTTTGCACAAGGCACCTCTCGATGTAAAATGTATTGAATTTTAAACAATGTCTCTTCTGTGCATCGTAGCTTTTTGTGCAACAGTGCTGTGAGTCCTCTTGGGTGGCCTCACACTGCCAGTGCTCCATCCATGGTTACTGAGATTAACTGTTTCCCAACTGAAACCGACACCATCAGTTGATTGCTCGACAGCTTGGAGTAAATCTACACCTGTTGTAGCCCCTTTCAAAGGCACTAAGTGCAAAATGTCCTCTGTTACACACAGAGCATTATTGACGCATTGTGTGTATATAACCATGTGAGCTGTATCTTAAGATCTATTGCTTCATCCAGTGCAACAGAGAAAGCAACAAAATCCTTAGCATTATTTATAAACTGCCTGCACACATCAACGTCCGTAACACTTATATGTGATGTCACTGTTGCTTGGAAAGGCCGATTTCTTGAAACCTGCTAACATTCATGGGACACACAAGTTCTGCAGCATAAGTCAAACTTTCTTCTATAAGTTCCCTTTCCTGCATTTCTCTATTGGCTGGTCCTGCACAAATGTATCCTTGGTAAGCAAATGGAATTTCAGATGTTCATATCCAAATGTGGCAGTTAACATGATCCAATTGATTCAGTAGAAAGCATAGTAATTTATTGGTAATTGTTATCATTGATTATTGACTGGAGAAAATAGAATAATAACTTGCAACACAAACATTTTGAAAGTTTCCAACAATTTACATCTTATGAGCTTATATGTAAAGGGTGTTTCAGATAAAGTGTATGACTCTGTAACTTACAAAATACTAGGTGACATGAATGTTTCGTGAGGTAAGTTCACATAAGAAACGTTACATTTTCTGTGGGGTTATGAACATAGTTTAGTGAGTTATTTTCACTGAGATACAATTTTTTAAACAGAACATTAGTTTTTTTCTATCATGTAGCTGAGGTATTTAAACCATCCATATAAAAATCTATTTACACCAAAATTATTACACATTTAGCTCAAGAGCAAGAAATCTTCAAAGTGTCTGGGGTGGATGTGACATGCTGTACATAATACTTGGCTGTGTGCAAATGGATGTTCTGGTGGCACAGTGTTGATTTAAGTGAGGTGTTCAAATGCGTGCCCACATTCCTGAATGCACACTGCAGTGCACCTTCTAAATGACCTGCGAGTGAAATATAACGTCACCGGTGTCGTGGAGTGAAAGTTTCTTCAGTGTGCTGTTGGAAGTCATCTGGGGTTTTGAGTTCTGAGAGGTTAACACAATGCATTCAGTATCTGCACTAAAAGAAATCTCCTGGTGTTAAATTGGGCGACCATGTGGGCCATTCCAGAGGACCATGACACCCCAACCATCTTCCAGGGAATCTGTTGTTCAATCCTTGCACATCATCACATGCAGAATGGGCTGATTGACCATCATGCTGCAGCCCATGTCTAGACAGGCATTTTCAAAGAGAGCACCTGGATTGTCAATGGTAAAAGCTCCCTCCATCTCACCTGTCAGTGTACCTGTAAAGCAGTTTGGACTGATGATTTCATCTCCAGGCATTACACACCACACATTAGTGGACCGTCTCTGTTGATGATTGACCAGATGTACCCACCTAGGATTTTCTGTGGCCTAGTAATGCGTATTATGACAGTTCACTGCACCATTATCTGTGAATGTGGGTTTGTCAGAGAACACTTTGTAAGGGATCCAGAATCAATTATGCATGGCCCATTTGCAGAAAATACCTCTCCAATTGAAACCATTCCATGCAGCTCCTGTATCAGTGAAAGACGGTATGGGTGAAACCGTGGCTTTGTTGTATATGCCACACAGAAATAAGGCTGACATGAAGATCATTGTGTATTGCAAGTAAAACAAACACCGACACCACCTTACTTGTTGCTGGTCTTCTTCTGTTACTGATATTTCTTCTCAAACTACTCGTTTCCAAACTAGTGGTTCAGCATGTAACACTGTAATGGCTGCCAGATCTCTTCGGCCGAGATATCTAATGGCATACTCTGTGACTGCTTCATTGGCAGCATGTTCACCTTCACTAAGCATCAGCAACATTTCAGTGCACTCATTGGATGTATAAGCTATGTTTATTGAATGTTAGTATCTGTGGCACACTGAATCACATTTGTTTGTGTAGTCCAACCTGCCACATGTTAGGTGGAGGAAGGCAACAGTTGGGAGGCTAACTGAACTTGACATTTGACAGTGCATGGAGGAAGCTTGTCACTCCTTGACACTGGCGACGTTACACCCAGTCTAGTCCGCAGGTCTTTTAGAAGATGCAGTGCATTGTGCATTCAGGAACATGGACTCACATTTGAACACCTCATTTACATCAACATTTCACCACCATAACATCCATCTGCACACAGCCTAGTGTTATGTGAGGCATATTGCATCCACCCTAAACACTTTGAAGGTTTCTTGCTCTTGAACTAAACATGATAGAAATGTGATTTAAACATATTTTTACACAGATATGGTTTAAATACCTCAGCTACATGATAGAAAAACCTAATGTTCTGTTTAAAAAATTGTATCTCATTGTTGTAACTCTCTGGAAAATAACTCAAAAAACTATGTTCATAACCCCATAGAGTGTGTAACATTTCTTATGTAGACCTATCACCTATTATTTTGCAAGTTACAAAAAAAATTCAAATGGCTCTGAGCACTATGGGACTTAACTTCTGAGGTCATCAGTCCCCTAGAACTTAGAACTACTTAAACCTAACTAACCTAAGGACATCACACACATCCATGCCCGAGGCAGGATTCGAACCTGAACCCCCAGACTGTAGACCCTAGAACCGCTCGGCCACTCCGGCCGGCGCAAGTTACAGAGGCATACACTTTCCTCTCATATAAGATTTAGTAATGAACAAAAAAATAGGAACGCAGGTAAGCTACTATGAACAGCATAGTGAACTCATTACTGTTGCCAAGATTGACACGAAGCCCACGCCTGCCACTGTAGTACAAGTTTACCGTATTTACTCGAATCTAAGCCGCACTTTTTTTCTGGTTTTTGTAATAAAACAAACCGCCTGCAGCTTAGAATCGAGTGCAAAGTAAACGGAAGTTCTAAAAAATGTTCGTAGGTGCCGCCACAACTAACTTCTGCAGTCAAATGTATGTAGCGCTATACAGGCATGCTTTGCAGGCCAAAGATAAATACTAGCGCCAAAACCTCTGTGTCAGTAAATAAATTAAAAAAAAGGGGGAAGACGAGCTTTTTTTCTCCGCCCCGAGTTTCGAACACTGCATTTTCATACTTTATCCAACGAAGTAAATACAAATTCCGTATTGTTCATCTTCGAATGTAGCAGCATTTCAATGTAGTACGAAAATCCGACTGGCAAGACTGTTTGTGATGTTTGTCAATATGGTCAACTCTACATTCTGAATTTTTTCCTACCTGTGAGAAGAGATGGTTGCTAATAGGAACTTTTATGAATTGTGAATCACATGCAGTATTCTCTTCACCATAAGAATAATATGAATATAAACATTTTTCCATGTATTCTTTCGTGTTTGCTGCTGTCTCATTTAAATCCTGTCTGCCTAATAAACTACGAAACTAGAGTGAGATAACAGCAAACGCGGAAGAATACACATACCATGTCATGTTTATATTCGTGTTATTCTTATGCCTAATAGTGATACAGTCAGAAATGAAGCACGGCAACTGACTAGATTTTTAAATCTAAGATGACTCTAATTTCTGTGCAGAATGTAATGTACTAAAGAGTCATCTGCAAAGATTTTCAAACGGAGAAAACTTTTCGCTAAACTCTCGTTCAGAACATCTTCTATCATACGCAGCCTATTATTTGGTTCTTGTTGATCATTATCAAAGAAAGCAGCTGTGTAAGTAACAACAAATAGCAGTCTCTTGCCATTGTTTCGCTAATGAGACGATTCCTCTCTCTCTCTCTCTCTCTCTCTCTCTCTCTCTCTCTCTCTCTCTCTCCATCTCCCTCTTTTTTTTTTTTGCGGCGGTAGCGCGCACAAAAGCAAACCATGCCGCCAGCGGCGGCAGGTCGTAGAACAATCATCAGAATGCGACAAACAATGCAGGACATAGTACAGTAATGCATTTTCAGCTTAGAGTGACGTAAACACCTATAACAAAGAGGACGGCACTTATCAGATCAAAGAAAAATAAGCAGTCAATTCAAACCAGACGATGCATGTGAAAAAGGAAGGGTACCCGTATAAATACGGACGGAGCACTGCTAAGCTTATGACTCGAACCAAACTACTGTAGCTGTATCGTCATTCATTCGACCTAAATTGTGTTTCGTATTACAAGGGACCAGCTTTGTTTCGATTTGGAGGTGCGGCCTAAAACTTTTCTCTCCCTTTGAACTTCGAGTCACAAATTTCAGGTGCGGCTTAGATTCGGGAAATTTTTTTTTTTCCTTGATTTTGAGTCTCATTTTTCAGGTGCGGCTTAGATTCGAGTGCGGCTTAGATTCGAGTAAATACGGTATTTGCCAACTAGCTGCACAGACAACAAAGGGATTGAATAAATGTGATGAGATAAAAGAACATTAGTGAAGGGAGACGAAAATTTAGTAGTCATGGGCGCTGGAATTTGATAGTAGGAAAAGGAAGAGAAGGAAAAGTAGTAGGTGAATATGGAATGGGGGTAAGGAATGAAAGAGGAACCTGCCTGGTAGAATTTTGCACAGAGCATAACTTAATCATAGCTAACACTTGGTTTAAAAATCATGAAAAAAGGTTGTATACGTGGAAGAGGCCTGGAGACTCTGGAGGGTTTCAGATAGATTATATAATGGTAAGACAGAGATTTAGGAACCAAGTTTTAACTTGTAAGACACTTCCAGGGGCAGATGTCGACTCTGACCGTAATGTATTGTTTGTGAGCTGTAGGTTAAAACTGAAGAAACTGCGAAAAGGTGGGAATTTAAGGAGATGGGATTTGGATAAACTGAAAGAACCAGAGATTGTAGAAAGTTTCAGGGAGAGCATTAGGGAACAATTGACAAGAACGGGTGAAAGAAATGCAGTAGAAGAAGAACGGGTAGCTTTGAGAGATGAAATAGTAAAGGTGGCAGAGAATCAAGAAGGTAAAAATATGAGGGCTAATAGAAATCGTTGGGTAACAGAAGAGATATTGAACTTAATTGATGAAAGGAGAAAATATAAAATTGCAGTTAATGAAGTAGGCAAGAAGGAATATAAAAGTCTCAAAAACGAGATTGATAGGAAGTGCAAAATGGCTAAGCAGGGATGGCTGGAGGACAAATGTAAGGATGTAGAGGCAAATCTCATTAGGGGTAAGTAAAGAGACCTTTGGAGAACAGAGAACCACTTGTATGAATATCAAGAGCTCAGATGGAAACCCAGTTCTAAGCAAAGAAGGGAAAGCAGAAAGGTGGAAGGAGTATATAGAGGGTCTATACAAGGGTGATGTTCCTGAGGACAATATTATGGAAATGGAAGAGGATGTCGATGAAGATAAAATGGGAGATACGATATCACGGGAAGAGTTTGACAGAGCACTGAAAGACCTAAGTCGAAACAAGGCCCCGGGAGTAGACAACGTTCCATTAGAACTACTGACAGCCTTGGGAGAGCCAGTCCTGACAAAACTCTACCATCTGGTGAGCAAGATGTATGAGACTGGCAAAGTGCCCTCGGACTTCAAGAAGAATATAATAATTCCAATCCCAAAGAAAGCAGGTGTTGACAGATGTGAAAATTACTGAACTATCAGTTTAATAAGTCACAGATGCAAAATACTAACACGAATTCTTTACAGATAACTGGAAAAACTGGTAGAAGCTGACCTCGGGGAGGATCAATTTGGATTCCTAGAAATTTTGGAACACATGAGGCGATACTGACCCTACGACTTACCTTATAAGATAGATTAAGGAAAGACAAACTTACATTTCTAGCATTTTTAGACTTAGAGAAGGCTTTTGACAATGTTGACTTGAATACTGTCTTTCAAATTCTGAAGGTGGCAGGGATAAAATATGGGGAGCAAGAAGCTATGCTATTTACAATTTGTGCATAAACCAGGTGGCATTTATAAAAGTCGAGGGGCATGAGAGGGGAGCATTGGTTGGGAAGGGAGTATGTCAGGGTTGTAGCCTATCTCCAGTGTTATTCAAACTGTATATTGAGCAAGCAGTAAAGAAAACAAAAGAATAATTTGGAGTAGGAATTAAAATCCACGGAGAAGAAATAAAAACTTTTAGGTTTGCTGATGACATTGTAATTCTGTTAGAGACAGCAAAGGACCTGGAAGAGCACTTGAACAGAATGGACCGTGTCTTGAAAGGAAGATATAAGATGAACATCAACAAAAGCAAAACGAGGTTAATGAAATGTAGTCAGATTAAATCAGGTAGTGCTGAGGGAATTACATTAGGAAATGGGACACTTAAAGTAGTAGATGAGTTTTGCTATTTGGGGAGCAAAATGACTGATGATGGTTTAAGTAGAGAGGATATAAAATGTAGACTAGCAGTAGCAAGGAAAGTATTTCTGAAGAAGAGAAATTTGTTAACATTGAGTATAGTTTTAAGTATGCTGAAAGTATTTGTATGGAATGTAGCCATGCATGGAAGTGAAACATGGATGATAACTAGTTTAGACAGGAAGAGAATAGAAGCTTTTGAAATGTAGTGAACAGAAGAATGCTGAAGGTTAGATGGGTAGATCAAGTAACTAATGACGAGGTACTGAATAGGATTGAGGAGAAGAGGAATTTGTGACACAACTTGACTAGAAGAATGGGTCAGTTGGTAGGACATTCTGAGGCATCATGGGATTGGCAATTTAGTATTGGAGGGCAGCATGGAGAGTAAAATTCATAGAGGGAGACCAAGGGATGAATGCACTAAGCAGATTTAGAAGGATGTAGGCTATAGTAATTACTTGAAGATGAAGAAGCTGCACAGTGTAGAGTAGCAGTATAGAGTATAGAGTAGCCAGTCTCTGGACTGAAGACCACAACAACAACAACAACAACAACAACAACAACACTTCACCTGAAACATCCAGTGTGTAGACAACTTTGTATAAAGGGCAGTCAGATGAAAATGAAACGGAAGGGCAAAAAGTAAGTAAACTGTCTATTATTTCAGAAATAATTGCCATAACTGTAATACATTTTCTCCACTGTGAGAAAAGACGATTAGTGCCTTCGTGGAAGAATATCTGCTGTTGCCAATGGAACAATGATTGTACCTGGGCATGCAAACCTTTGTCCGAAGCAAATTTGTGGCCATTAGTGTCTTTCTTCAGGGCTCCAAAAATTTGGAAATCATGTGAGGGGCAATCGGGACTGTATGGAGAATGTGCGAGGACCTCCAAGTGAAACTTCTACGGTGTAGTGGAAACAACCTCAGAAACATGTGGGTCCATCCACAAGTTGCCAAGGTTGTTTTGAGTACACTGAAGATGTTTCACTGGGAAGCCCTTACACATCCTGCATACAGTCCCGATCTCTGCCCATGCAGTTTCCATGTTCTTGGAGCCCTGAAGAAAGACATTCATGGCCGTTGATTTGCTTCAGACAAATAGTTGCATGTCTGGGTAAAAGCATGGTTTCATAGGCAGCCGCAAACATTTTTCCATGAAGGCAGTGACCACCGTACCTCGCAGTGGATATATAAAGTAACTGGATAGATTAAAGACCTACTCACCAAATGTTTTAGGTGTGCAAGCTTTGGAGCCAGTGGCTCCTTCTTCCAGCAGAAGGGTTGAAGGGTAAGGAAGAGGGGTGAAGGAAAAGAACTTGAGGGGTTTAGGAAAGCTTTCCTTTTCATTCTGTCTGGTAAGTCTCCCATGACCCAGGGTCCTGAGTGACTTTCCTGAACTCTACTCCTTTTCCTAAACTTCTTCAATCATTATCCTTCACCCCTCTTCCTTACCCTTCAACTCTTCTGCCAGAAGAAAAAGCCACTGGTTCTGAAAACTTTCATACCTAAAACCTTTTTTTATATGTGTATTATCCTGCTGCTGCTGCATGGTGAGTACATTTTTTATCAATCTAATTACTTTTACGGTCAAAAATTGATTATTTTCATTGTTATCCCACAGTGGGATAAATGTATTGAAAGTTATGGTAATTACTTTTTAAGTAATAAACAGTTTACGTACGTTTTTCCATCTGTCTCATTTTCATTTGACTGCCCCTTATGCATGATTGATTTTAACACAACTTTAATGGGGTTCCATTGAAATGCAGCTTGGGTATCGTTAATAGTTTCATGAGAAACCATTTAAGTCAGTTAATTTTTTAGTTTGCTTTTCAGTGCATTATTTTCAGTTGTTGCAAAGGACCTCCTCATACTGACGACAAAATTCTTAGTCAGTTGTAGCTAATCTCATGCACTCTGCATGTCACATTACACATGTAGTGTCTCTTTAAACTGTCATGTATCTTTGCCATTCAAAATATAAAGTACACTGTCAACTTAACTTTAATAAAATGGGAGTAACATTACTAAGGAAACTTCTCTGCTTTTGTTGATGTAATTTCAGAACTGCAAGGTGCATCAGAAAATTTTAGTGAATGGTCTCAGAAAATAAAGGTAACAAGAGTTACAAGCAAAATACCTGTACCGGCATTCAAAGTAACTGCCATTAGCTACAACTCTCATATTAACATTTGTTGTAGAGCTGTTGTAAAATGTCAATAAACACTTCTTGGTCACACGTTGTCGGATATACATGATGTCTGTGAAACCTAAGCCTAACAGGGCTAATTTAATGCTGAGAAATAAAATGAAGTCTGTCGGCACCAAATCTGGAGAATAAGGAGGGTGTTGAAGGACCATCACCTCAAAGTGTGCAGATGGGTATTGTTGTGGAGGAAATTCAGCTGTCTGCTGCTGTATGCATTGCAACAGGAATTTCAAAACTCCCTTGTTTTGCATTGACAGGTTGACCCTTTGGTTGAAATTCATGATGGATCAAGCCCTTACTGTTGAAAAAGGCGATCAACATTATATTAATTTTGGATTTTGTCAGCCAACCTCCTTTTGGAGGTGGGGAAGATGATGGACATCATGCAGTTTACTGTTGCTTGGTCTCCAGATTGTATAGATAGCAACAGATCTCATCTTCTATAACGATGGCCTCCAAAAACTGTGGATTCTGGTCAGATATGTTGATAGAATCTCTGGATATTTCTATCTGAGTTTGCTGCTGTTCGTTGGTCGGTGTGTGGGTTTAAACACAGCACAAATCTTCCAAATTTTCAAGTTTTGTTGAACAATAGTGCTTACACTGCCTTTGCTTATCTTCAGCTCTTCTGCTGTCATTCTCAGAGACAGCCACCTATCATCCACAAGCATATGTTGCCCTTGTACAATGTTGCATGGGATTGTTCTTGTTGATGGTCAATTCAAATGCAGCTTATCCTCAACACCTTCATTCCCATCTCTGAAGAGTTTAAATCACTCAAACAAACACTTTTTGCTCAGTTCTTAAACACCATTCACACACATAAAATTCCGTGAGTCTCTGTTACCATTTTCCATAATTTGAAGCAAAACTTCATGTCAATGCATTGCTCCATTTTGCAGTGACATGAGATCTCACAATGAACCCATTAGCTTGGTCGCAGTGTGCACCATTGCTTCACTTTGTTGATTTGCACGATAGGCGGGACTTGTTGATGTGTCTGTCAATGTGTATGTGCAGGTGCCTCATGCTGACAATTGTGGTTTTTAATGTGTGGGACTGTTCACTCAACTTTTGGGATGCACCTTGTATGACTTACTCAAATAATAATAGTACTTTTGGTACAACACAGTACTGGAGATCACTTGAGAGGAATAAAATATCCGATCTGCGGTAGTGTTCACTAGGCGCATCCTCTATCTGTGATAGGCAAATCGGAGTTCGAGCGTTAATCTGAAATGCTATTTTGGCCTGCCATCATGACTGTTATTAGCACAAACTAAAAAAAAATAAAAATAAAATGGGAGTGTTCAGTCATGATAGAGCAAACCCCTATAATTTTCTTCCTTTAAGGTAGTATGCCAGTTTTACAGAGACTATGAATATGAATGAAACAACACAGTACTTACCTCCAAAAACCTGCTCTAAAATCAGAAATTTGGAGATTACTTCACAGAGAGAGACTGAACAAGAAGAAGAAGAAGAAGAAGAAGAAGAAGAAGTTTGGTAGTTGTATGATGAACTCCGTTTCTATACAAATTTTTGAACACTCCGTTCAAATAGACGCCATCAACTTGTTCAGAGGGTGCTGTAAAACCCTTTTCTAATGAATCCCTGGGGCCCTAAATATTTTTTCCTTAGATAAGTGTTTTCCTTAAATGCGGGCTTTGCCTAGACACATTGAAGGAATAACCTAGAGCATGTTTAGGTGATGTAAATTCTGTTTAATTAGAAAGTTACCAGTATCTTACTACAACTATAAATACAGCACACACACACACATACACACACACACACACACACACACACACACACACACACACACACACACACACACACACACACACTTATACTTATGTCCATATCTTTTACAGGACACATTCTTTATTTTTTTTAACTAATCAAGCGGCATATTGTAGTGGCAGAAGCTGTCATTCCAGTTGGTTGATGTTTGTTACAACTGATTCCTCAACATTAAAAGAGGGAAAGTAATTCTTGATGGTATCGATTTCTTGCACAGCAGTTGCAAAACTTGGTGTGTTGGCTTCCTCATCTCCTTCTTTCCTCCTTTCCTCCTTCTTTGTCATTGTCACCACCATCTCCTACCTCACAGTGTTCCTTCACTAGCATTTCACACATCCCACTTAAATTCATCTAGGGTGTGGCAGTCGGAACGTCATCATTACAAGAAACAAAGTCCTTAATTGTCACATTTTAAGGAACATCTGTGATTCTACTCCATTTTCTTCTAGAACACTGTTGTATTCAACAGCAAGTGATGTGCCACAACAGCCTTTGCAGAACAGTTTAACATAATCTATTGCATTACAGCATTCTAAGCCATATATGAAATGACCATTGGAACAGCCATGGGTTTGCCACTGTCATTAGCTGTTGCTAACTTTTTCATGGAAGATTTTGAAGAGCAAGCATTGAACAGTGCTTCATTCTGGCCATCTTGCTTCTTCAGATATGCTGACGATACATTTTTAATCTGGCTGCAACACAATGAGGCACTGCAGCAGTTTATTGATCATTTGAATGGTATCCATCCCAGCATAAGATTTACGGTGGAAGTGGAGAAGGACTGGAAGTTACCTTTCTTAGATGTGTTGGTTGAATGGAAATCAGATGGATGACTCAGCCATTCTGTGTGCAGAAAACAGACACATGTAGATCTGTTCTCAAAGGGCATAGCTTCCACCATCCAACTCAGAAGAGAGCTACAATGAACCCCTTAGTAGACAGAGCCAGAATTGTTTCAGATATGGACCACCTCAGTTCTGAGATGAAGCATCTGAAGATGGTGTTCAGAAGGAACAGGTATTTTGTCAATGAAACTAGATCAATGCTGTTGAAAAAGCCAAGCAAGATAGGTAGAGTCCTAAACAGCAAGTAATCAGGCCAGTCTTCCAGCCACCCAGAAAAACTAAAGAAATGTTGTGACAGGTTAAAGATGATCTCAGCCAATAGTGTCAAGCGAGTGTGGCAAGTGTTATGTGGGCCAGTCTACGTGGATGGGTGCTTATTGTTGCATCAAGCATCATCATCATCTCAAATACAGGCATTTGGATAAATCAGTGGTGGCAGAGCACAGCTTGTTCAAAAAGTGCAAGATTTTGTTTGAACAAATGAGAATTCTTGCTCATGCATTAAACTATTGGGACTCTGTGATCGGAGAAGCAGTTGAAATTAGCCTTTGTGAAAAGAACTTCAATGGAGACACTGGGTATGCACTTAGCAGTACATGGAAGCATGCACTTGACAAGGAAAAAGCACAGAGGAATACTTCTTGTAGTTCACTACCTGATGCAATGGATGGTGCTGCAAGCAACACTTGTTGGAGAGAGCAAGCAAAATTTATGAATGTAGAGGGTGCCACCTCCGTATGTGCCATCTTGGCATAATCCAACCAGTCGGATGCCATTTTGTGGCTATAAAAGAGGGAACCTTGCCAGTTCATGACTGTCAGTTTTAGTTGCTGACAAAGATGATGAGGGGTATCATAGAAAGCCTGGAACTTTACCCAAATTTGATGCTTCAAGTGAACTGAGAAATTTTTATACAAGGACTCTGTTGCGAAAAACTTCATAGCCATTAACATATGCATAGCATGAAGAATGTTGAGTGTTATTCATCATGGTACTGTAATGTTCTTACAATGGTTTACACTTTTTATGTCCACAGTCTCACCCTTTCCATTTATGCTCTGAAATGAGAGATTGTGACATTTAAAAAAAAAAATCTAACCAGCCATTTGATGTACAGAAATTATCAACAACAATCTTTAGGACAATATCACAAGCCTTCTCGTGCAGTATGTTTCTTCCTTTAGGAATGCTGCCTCTTCTCATTCCTTGAAACCATTTTAAAAGAATGTTTTCCATATCATTAAATGTTGACGTGCAAATATTCTTCCTTTTGCTTCCAGAGGAACCATTAGCTTCCACGTCTTTGAGTATGTCACAAAATGAAGATGGTGTCAAATTGTAGTTCTTTGCCATGTCGGAAAGTTTTATGTCACAGTTGTCTTCAACACTGAGGATGAATGTCAGCTTTTAGTGAATTGTAAGCTTTTGAAATTTGTAGACCATAACAGTATAGAAGTTAAGCTGATAAGTTTGATAAAAACAAAGATTACACTTATGGCTTGTGCCCCGTAACTCAGTGGCTGTGATGTCAGATCATGTGACCGTGGATACATGGTAGACAGGGTGGAAATTGATATCTATTTCATTCAACACTTCTTCCAGTATCATTACAATGGAACTGGATCTAGATGTGCATAAACTGAAAGAATCGATTACCATGTTCTGCCATCATCATGCATTACAAAGTGAAACTGAAAGTAATTGAAAGAAATTGGAAACTCACTTGGGCAAGTTAGGAACTGATTGAAAACTGGATTTTAATTTGCAGAATATTTATGTTTTTTCTTAAAATGGGCTTTTTCTTAAAGCAGAATTCATTAAAAGTGGGCAGGAATAACATTGTTCTTGTGGGAGTTTTGTTGGGACCAACAGGAATATTTGTTAAAGATGAGATTTCCTGAAAAGTGGGTTCAGTAATTTGGGTTTTGCTATATTTATCTTAATAATAAATCACATTGATATTTTTGTAGCTCATTAGCAGTTCTGGAAGAGAGGAGGCATAAGTTCATTGAATTAACAGAGAAAAAGGGTACAGTTTTTGAAGTGGGAGCACACAGTGTGGTCAGATGGCATTTAGTGACTGAGTTTGTAACTGGAAATAATGGTTACAATATTGGTCTGTTGTTATGGTATATATTTTTTGTGGTTTCCATGGAACACCTGAGGAAAATTCTGCTGTGTGCTCTAAGCCACCCGAGGCAAATTCTAGTGTATTACCTAAAACTGACTAGAATTTGTGGTGGAAAGTTGATGGTGATAAAGTTTGAGGACAATTTTTCTTTCTTTTCACTAGTGCTGTGCTATACCTTTTGTTTGTCCTATGTCTGACTTCATATCCTGTTGTATGTGGATAGTTAGACAACTGGAAGGGAAGAGTAAAAGCAAGTTGTTTGTAAGCATTGTGATAAAAGTCTGATTAATGCCACTTTGTTCATAACGGAGTAGAGTTTGGTGCAAGAGAAGAGAGGACTACTTGGTGTAAAAGCCAAAAGGAAGAATGTCATAGAAAAATATGACTATTGCTATGCACATAAGGAAAGCTTTAACATGCACAAAATAATATGCTCTCATGGCTTATTACAAATTCAGCAGTTAGTTATGTACATGTTCCATAGGTTATTTGCAACATTTGTAACAATGAAATACTTATAAGCAAATGGACTGAAAGATTCCCGGAATAAGAAATCCTACTCTACCACGACCTGAGGCAGCCTCTAACCCTTGGAAGGAGTAGTCCCTCCTGAAGGTGGGAGAACTCTTCATGAGTCAATGGCATAGAATGTGAAAGACAATGGGAATTGACCACATTAAGGATCGATAGGATATCCCAAGAAACAGCAGTTCCATTTCAGTTTAGTAATGAATATGAAGTGTACTTTTGTGAAAGATTCCAGAGCAATTTCCTTTTTGGATCTCCAGGAGGGAACTGCGGAAGTCTGCACTTTCAGTAAAATGAATGTTATGAAGACTACAAGAAGAGCATCGAACATTTCTGAGATGTGGCAAGCACATCCTCTTGCACTGATTCATGCCTGTATTCGGTGTGGCATACTATCCACAAGTTCATTGAGACACTGTTGGTCCAGATCGTCCCACTCCTCATTGGTGATTTGGTGTAGATCCCTCAGAGTGGTTGGTGGGTCAGGTCGTCCACAAACAGTGCTTTTCAATCCATCCCAGGCATGTTCCATAGGGTACATGTCTGGAGAACATGCTGGCCACTCTAGTTGAGCAATGTCGTTATCCTGAAGGAAGTTATTCACAAGATGTGCACGATGGGGGCGCGAATTGTCATCCATGAAGACGAATGCCTCACCAATATGCTGCTGATATGGTTGCACTATCAGTCAGAGGATGGCATTCATGTATTTACAGCCGTTAGGGCGCCTTCTTTGACGACCAACAGCATACGTCAGCCCCACATAATGCCACCCCAAAACAGCAGGGAACTTCCACCTTGTTGCACAATTGTCTGGTTGAAGGCATATGCGACACTCATTGGTGAAGAGAATGTGTTGCCAATCCTGAGAATTCCATTCGGCGTGTAGTTGGGTCCATCTGTACCGCACTGTATGTTGTCATGGTTGCAAAGACAGACCTTGCCATGGGCATCAGGAGTGAAGTTGCGCATCATGCAGCCTCTTGTGCACAGTTTGAGTCGTAACAAGACGTCCTGTGGCTGCATGAAAAGCATTATTGAACATGGTGGCATTGCTGTCAGTGTTCCTCCCAGCCATAATTCATAGGTAGCAATCATCCACTGCAGTAGTAGCCCTTTGGCAGCCTGAGCAAGGCATGTCATCGACAGTTCCCGTCTCTCTGTATCTCCTCCATGTCCAAAAAACATCGCTTTGGTTCACTCAGAGACACTTGGACACTTCCCTTGTTGAGAGCTCTTCCTGGTGCAAAGTAACAATGCGGACACGATTGAACCGTGGTATTGACTGTGTAGGCATGGTTGAACTGCAGACAACATGAGCCGTGTACCTCCTTCCTGGTGGAATTACTGGAACTGATCGGCTGTCGGACCTCCTCCGTCGAATAGGCACTGCTCATGCATGGTTGTTTACATCTTTGGGCAGGTTTTGTGACGTCTCTGAACAGTCAAAGGGACTGTGTCTGTGATACAATATCCACAGTCAACGTCTATCTTCAGGAGTTCTGGGAACTGGGGTGATGCAAAACTTTTTTTGGTATGTGTAGTTTGACAAAGAGTCCAGAATGAAATAAGACACTGCAGAAGTTACCCAGGTCCATACATTGATAGTAGCCACAATGTAATGATAGGAGAAGGTGATCTGAAATTTGAAAACCTTAATAAAAGAACTCCTCTTGGGAAATGATGTGTGAATGATATGGTTTGGTGGGCATACAAGGAACAAACAAACATAGCTACTGTTGCAGACAACACCAAAGATGTTGAAGAAAGATTGGAGTCCTGGAAAAGGAACATTCTACAACAGCAGATGTGTTAGTCAGGAGAGAGAAGATAAAACATAAAAAAGAATGAATTATGAAAACTATAATAACAAAAAGTTAAGACTTAAGCTGAAACAAGACAACACTGAGGAAGGAAAAGGCAGTATTGAGCATTGAGGAATGAAATGAACTGAGAATCGAGAAAGGCTAAACAACAATTTTCAGAAGACCAATACAAAGAGGTGAATGAAATGATCAAGGTAGAGAACCTGGAATTTATTTATAAATCAGTTAACCTGTTCTTTGGAAACAGATAAATAAAATGCAGTGGAATCCAAAATGAAGAGATGGTATTATATACATGGTGTTACAAAAAGGTACGGCCAAACTTTTAGGAAACATTCCTCACACACAAATAAAGAAAAGATGTTATGTGGACATGTGTCCGGAAACGCTTAATTCCATGTTAGAGCTCATTTTAGTTTCATCAGTATGTACTGTACTTCCTCGATTCACCGCCAGTTGGCCCAATTGAAGGAAGGTAATGTTGACTTCGGTGCTTGTGTTGACATGCGACTCATTGCTCTACAGTACTAGCATCAAGTATATCTGTACGTAGCACCAACAGGTTAGTGTTCATCACGATCGTGGTTTTGCATTCAGTGCAATGTTTACAAATGCGGAGTTGGCAGATGCCCATTTGATGTATGGATTAGCATGGGGAAATAGCCGTGGCGCGGTACGTTTGTATCGAGACAGATTTCCAGAATGAAGGTGTCCCGACAGGAAGACGTTCGAAGCAATTGATCGGCATCTTAGGGATCACGGAACATTCCAGCCAATGACTCGCGACTGGGGAAGACCTAGAACGATGAGGACACCTGCAATGGACGAGGCAATTCTTCGTGCAGTTGACGATAACGCTAATGTCAGCGTCAGAGAAGTTGCTGCTGTACAAGGTAACGTTGACCACGTCACTGTATGGAGAGTGCTACGGGAGAACCAGTTGTTTCCGTACCATGTACAGTGTGTGCAGGTACTATCAGCAGCTGATTGGCCTCCACGGGTGCACTTCTGCGAATGGTTCATCCAACAATGTGTCAATCCTCATTTCAGTGCAGATGTTCTCTTTACGGATGAGGCTTCATTCCAACGTGATCAAATTGTAAATTTTCACAGTCAACATGTGTGGGCTGACGAAAATCCGCATGCAATTGTGCAATCATGTCATCAACGCAGATTTTCTGTGAACATTTGGGCAGGCATTGTTGGTGATGTCTTGATTGGGCCCCATGTTCTTCCACCTACACTCATTGGAGCACGTTATCATGATTTCATACGGGAGACTCTACCTGTGCTGCTAGAACATGTGCCTTTACAAGTACGACACAACATGTGGTTCATGCACGATGGAGCTCCTGCACATTTCAGTCAAAGTGTTCGCATGCTTCTCAACAACAGATTCGGAGACCGATGGATTGGTAGAGGCGGACCAATTCCATGGCCTCCACGCTGTCCTGACCTCAACCCTCTTGACTTTCATTTATGGGGGCATTTGAAAGCTCTTGTCTACGCAACCCCGGTACCAAATGTAGAGACTCTTCGTGCTCGTATTGTGGACGGCTGTGATACAATACGCCATTCTCCAGGGCTACATCAGCGCATCAGGGATGCCATGTGACGGAGGGTGGATGCATGTATCCTCGCTAACAGAGGACATTTTGAACATTTCATGTAACAAAGTGTTCGAAGTCACACTGGTACGTTCTGTTGCAGTGTGTTTCCATTCCATGATTAATATGATTTGATGAGAAGTAATAAAATGAGCTCTAACATGGAAAGTAAGCGTTTCCAGACACATGTCCCCATAACATATTTTCTTTCTTTGTGTGTGAGGAATGTTTCCTGAAAGTTTGACCGTACCTTTTTGTAACACCCTGTATGAGCAGGAAAGTGTAATCAGTACCTTAAAAAGCTGTATGCTGGAAGTAATGAAGGTCTGGAACTGGAGAATGCTGAGAAAGTTGATGTGGAATACAAGTGAGACTGTATGTTGTGATGAGTTCAACCTTGCAGTCAATCAGTTAAAACCTGGGAAACCCTCTGGAGTTGTTGGTATACAAGCAGAACTCATCAAGGCTGCTGGAGAACAGCTACTGAACTGTTCCATTTTATACAAGGTATATACAGAACTGGGGATCTCCCAACAGATTAAAAAAAAATGAGTTAAAGTACAAATACTAAAGAAAGCACCTGAAAACAGATGTGAACACACTATTTGGAAACACATACTCCTAAAATCTTGACCTCTGTTATTTTAAGTAGCGTTGAAGGCACGATAGATGCAATGATCACAGATGACCAGTTTGGGTTCAGCAGAGGGGCACATGAAAAGCAGTACTCAGCTTATGATTAATTCCTTAGAAAAGGCTAGAGAAGTCTCAGAACATGTACATTGCATTCGTCAACTTAGAAAAACTATTTGACAGGGGTAGACTTGTGACAGCTTTTTGAGATGCTGAGAGAGAGTGGCATAAAGCATAAGGATATAAGAGCAGTGTGGAAACTGTATAAGGAAGAGGTGACGGTTATAAGATGTGGGGAACATCTAGAAGAAGCTTCTGTTAAGCAAGCTGCGCAGTAGGTCTGCTCATTCTCTCCTGTCTTGTTCAGTGGATACATTCAGAGGACAATAGATGAAATTGGAGAGAAACTAGGAGCTATAGGAGGATTAAAGTCCATGGTAAGAAAATACACAAGCTGAGATTTGATAACGATATCACAGTGTTAATGGAAATGAAAATGAGCGTTTGGCATTATTTGCCGGGAGGCCCCTTACGGGGCAGGTCTGGCTGCCTTGGTGCAGCTCTTATTAAATTCGACATCGCATTGGGCGATCTGCATGCCGGATGGGGATGGAATGATGATGAAGACAACACAACGCCCAGTCCCTGAGTGGAGAAAATCCCCGACCAAGCCAGGAATTGAACCTGGGTCAATAGGACAGCAATCCGTCATGCTAACCACTCGGCTATCAGGGCAGACACAGTATTAATGAAGATACAAAACAATTAGAAGCAAAGTGGCTAGATAGAAATCATCCTCAGCTTGTCTATAACATAAAAATTAATAACAGTAAAACACAGATGTTTGTGGTCAGGAGACAAAACACGGTTGCTCAATGCTCACTTAACAATAAATGATTGGAGACCATTGAATTCTTCACATAACTAGGTAATAAGATTACATCAGATGGGAGATCAAAGGAGAATATTGCAAGCTGAATCTACCATGAAAAGGCTGCTTTTCACTAATGGAGAAACCTTTTCACATCCAGCTGCATAGACAAATACCTCGGGAAAGAATTCATAAACACGTTTGTTTGGAGTGTGATACTGTACAGAAGTGAAACATGAACACCTGGAGAAGCTGTAAAACACAAAATAATAGCCTTCAAGACGTGGCTGCAATGTAGCAGGGCATGGGTCAAGTCCTGTTCCACTATATGAAGACTAGTCACATCATCTATAGATGTTCACAATGTTGAAGTAAAGTAAGGAGGTCAAATATCGACAGACCTGCTATTTGTATCGTATTGGTTCCTACAGAAAGGGCATACGAAGAAAGATGTAGCTGCATTGGGTGCACTCTTGTTTGAGTTCTTATAGGTAAAGGATGTATTAACATCATGTTAATGGACTGAGTAGTGAATGCAGTTATGAAATAAATATTTGGAGATAGATTGTTGAAAGTGAAAATACGTGTTCATTCAACATTTGATAATTTGGTCTAAGTCGCTAGTCGGAAAGCTTAAGCAATTTCTTGCAGCAGAGAAGACGCTTCAGAGAAGTCTACATGGGAGTGGCACAGTACAGCGAGTCCACAAAATTCAACCTGGTGACCAGAATTACATACAAGCCAGATTCATCAAAGAGAGGTAATCCTTCAACAGAACATTGTGACACATGGTACAGAATGCAGGTGAAATAGTACCGTGCGGTAACAGACTAAACTAAACCAACTAATGCAACCAAAACCCAAATGTATATTTTTTCGGTGTATAGCACTACCACAAAATGCTAGAAGTTGCCTGAGTAGACAAGGTATCAAAATGAAGAGGTGCTCCAGAGAGTGGAGGAAGAGAAACCATGTATTTGGAAGCTTTTCCAACACAGAACAGACATGTGGGTTGGCCATCTGTTGAGACATGATGGTGTCATTTAAAAGTATAATTGAAGAGACACGAGAGAAGAACACAAGAGGCAGACAGAGACTGGAATACATCAACTAGACTGTGGCGAATGCCAGCTGCCCCACCTACACTGTTCTCAAGGGGAAAAGCAAGACAGAGAAGCATGGCGAGCCACTTCCAACCAACCTGATGGTTGAAGACCTAACAAGAAGGAGGAGGAGGAGGAGGAGGAGGAGGAGGAGGAAGGAGAGGGGAAGGAGATCATTTGCATGATATCTTTTAAAATACTGTAGGATGCGTCAGTTTACAGGCTGTATCTGCATCATATGTTAGTGTATGTGCCTGCCGTTTACAGACTACTGAATGCAGTGGCTTAAATTAAATAAAGATAACATACTTCTTGTTGGAGAGGACACAGAAATTTGAAGCTGATATTGGCAGCCATGAAGCTGTAATAGAAGTGAGGGAAAGGCATCAAACTGTGTAGAAGTAAAGAACATTTGATTACTATGCAGCAGAGTTCTGAAGAGCGTGCCTGATAACAGTGTGTCAGTTGCCCAATGAGAGTTTCAGCCCCATTATCAGATAACATCCTGTGGTCAACTTCTGTCTTACACAATCACAGCATGGGTTTAGAATTTTAAAGAAACTGCTTCAGCTTTGGGGGGAAAAAAGCTTAGTGTGGCTGTAAAGTCTGTACACACCTATGAAACATTATTGCCATGTGAACTGCCATTGAAAGCAGTCCTTGTTGTGCAAAAATTTGAATCATCATTGCAGCTCAGATGATGGAGTGTTCATAGAATGAGCTATAAACTTCAGTTTCATCCATAGAAACTTCATATTGTGTAGCAACTGGATTCTATCGACCATGTCCTGCACCTACAGATTTGTGAAAAAATGTGGGTTAAAGTTATTGAGGATGCAGATTTTATTCAAAATCTTTAAGTCTCAGAATAAAGCACTTTTCCTCTTAAGTGTTTGCATGATTAAGCAAAACTTTCATTACCGGGCTCAAGGGAACCAAGTACCAGTTACCACATGGTTTTGTAGTGTCACGTTGTAGGTAGATAGGCCAGCATATTTTAAATCTTAAATAATGTTTATGACATTCCTTCACATTTTTCTAATTATTTTAAGTTTTTCCATTTCTCTGTGCCACCCTGTGTTAGTACTTCTTGCTATTCACGTTCTAAGTGAGACACAAATTTAAAAACACAATAAACAGGCTTGTATACTGTGCTACATATGATAGGTGGATTTGTCTAGAATAAATTATTTGAGATTAGATTTAAAGTTTGAACTGTTACATGTCAGACTCCTGTGTTATTAGGCAAACAATGTAAGATTTTTGTTGCAAGACTGAATTAGGCTCATAAGCGTCAAAATTTCCCTATTATTAACGGAAGTAGCTGAAGAATCAGTGGTTGAGGTAACTGGGTACAAAGTGTCATGTTATCAGTTGCCTAATACACACCAAAATTTTGCTGGTACGGTTATCTTGGGAGAGCAGCGAAAGGAAAAGTAATTTATATCCCAGATGAGACTAAAAATCATCAGTTAATTAGAAATTGCACTAAGTTTCTGCTTTATTTGAAGGGAACATACATTATGTACAACCACACCAGGGTTTTTCTTGTGAAACTGGAAAAGAGAATTTTTTAAAAAGACTCACGAATTGATTATGAAAAAGTGAACTGCGTAATGATTATGTGGCTCAGTTGTTTGGGAGGGAAACTGGTCACAAGATGGTCGAAGAATATGTTAGAAAATTGTGTACTAAGTAACCAAATAATTTTAGAAAATTGTTTACAGATCAGGTGACCATATCCATTGCCTGACAAAGGAAATGAAACAGTCATAAGACATGATCAGATGTCAATGTAACTTCGTACATGTACTCACCTGAGAGAGTTTGGAAGGGGCCTCATTGTAGGTGTCCATATGGGTGGCTGGTTAAACTGTGCAATATCCAGATCTCTGGGGCCATTGTATGTGACAGTGGCCCAGTGTTAGACTGCATGGGAATGTGAGGGCAAGAATACTTAGCATCAAGGTTCAGTTGACCATCTCTGACCACCACAAGGGAGAACCACCATATTGTGCACCAAACATGTAAAATCTTCATATCCGTACCTGTCATCTGAGCACAAGCAATGGACTCCCTGCAACCAGACTAGGAAATTTCAATTCCAAGATTAGGATGCCGTTAAGATCACCACACAAATACCAGTGTTTGAAGTACTGTGAAGAAAGCGTGAACTGCTTGTGGATAGCACTACCCCGGATGACCATCATCAGTGAGTATGGTGGCAACTGGGGAGAGGTGCCAATTTTCCAGAGTTTTGGAGAGGTACAGCAATATTACCCCTACTGTCATAGTGTGGGTAACCAGTGGACATGACTTCAGTTCGTGGGTGGTACTGATTGAGAGTACTCTGATGGTGCAGTGGTACGACATGGGCATCCTGTGTACTGGAATGTAACACATTTGCTGTTGTACAGGTGTTGTAAGGAGGTGGGTGAAGGTTTTGTGGTCACTGTTATTTATTTACATTGACTGCTTGTCCTGAAAACAACTCGTGAAATAACTAAGTTGCTACAGATGTATTTTGAGGCAGTAGACTCCTACAAAGGTACAATGTCCATTCCAGCTGGAAATTATTTCAAGCACTAAATAATGCTAAAATGAATTCAAGTGCTGCATTTTTATCACAAATCTGTTACATATCCATTACCATCTATACATTCGACATTATAACTGATGACAGCATACAACTTTACAAAGCTCATGATACAAGTTAGTCTTTATCATTTGCATTGTGTAGATAAACACTTGCTTTTTCTTGACAAGTGACGTAGTGGCAATTATCGGCATGTCTCCTAGGCAGTATGGCATTATCATAGAGTAACTGCCCCAACTAGCCAGTGTCTCCAAGTGCAGGAATATAGATGCCCATCACCCTGCCTTGCAGACACAGTGTGTCCATTGTCTCTCTCATGACATGCTCAAAAGAACAGAAAAATTCTCCACGCAGTATGCAGCCCAAAGCAGAACACATACATGCTAAGAGAACAAGATGCTTGCTGAAGGTCTGACTATCATTTGTCGATTAGAGAGACAGAAGGTGTAACATATCATTTTCTTTGAAGTGTTGGTCTCACCTTAGTCCTCATGTGTTACATCTCATCTGACTGTTTCATGGTGCCATTTTCAAAGATAACAATGCTCACCCATACTTGGCATGTGTCTCTGTCAACTATCTGCATGATGCTGAGGTACTCCCATGGCCAGCAGGATCCCCAAATCTGTTCCTGACTAAAAATGTGTGGGTACAGCTCAGACGTCAACTCCTTCCCAGTGCCAGTATCTAGTATGTCATGGACCAGTTACAACATTTGGCAGCCTGCTTTATGACACTCTTCTCCACCGAATCAGTCTATGAAGTCAGGACCAGAGGGGGTGCAACATCATACTGATAAGTAGGCTCAGACTGTAAAGTTATTTGTAATTTTGCCTCAATTTTGTGATCACTGAAATAACATCACGTATCCTCTGAACATGTGAAGTTTCATTTTGTTTCCTGCACCCCTTTCTGTGTGCTCCACTTTTTTTGTCAGCACATACAACAGTAGATGAATACAGTAATTTTTGGGTACAGAATCTGAGGTTTCTCACAAAGTATTCCTTGTAATTGTGTCTTGATTACATCCCAGTGTCTCCTTCCGTGACTTACTGATCATTCTCTCACCCACTTCTAACTTACCAAGTTTTCATATCCAGTAAAAGTGGCTTCATTCTGTGCTAGGTGTCCAATACAACAAGCAATTATGAATTTATTGAAATAAGACAGTCTTGGTTGCAAATTGTTTTATCTATTTATTGACAATAGATGAAAAAGTTTACAACCAAGACTGTTTTATTTCATGAAGATTTTCATATCAAGTTTATCGCTGACAGCTCATTGTCATAGATAAAATTTGTATACATGACATGTATAACTGATGCACTTCATTCTATCTGACACTTATTTCCACAGAAACCCAAAAAATATGTTAAAATGTTCATTGATTAGTAAAGAGAAATATTTTCCATCCTCTATGGATGTCTGTCTTTTGCAAAGCTGTTTTGTGTAGAACAATGGGCACACTTAAATGATGTCTGTACTTCTATTGATAGTTAAACATACACCAGCACTCATGGAGTGAAGTAGTAATTACTTTCTGTCCTACAAAAACAGTGCCAATCTCACTGCCAAATAGCCCCTGGGAGAGAGAAAAGTGAACTAAAAATCATGCAGATTCCTTTATTTGGCAACATGGATGAAGATGTTGGAGGAAATGAGACTAGAGAGACTAATCTGGGGTTAAGTAGAAAACTCTGGGTTAGGAAAGGTCTCCCGGGAAACTGAGAAGGGAATTCTGACTGAGACATTATTATATTACTATGCAAGTTTGTCTTATAATGTTGTTGCCTTACTTGCCCATCTTTATTCTGTCTGTCTGTCTCTCTCTCTCTCACTCAGGCATACTAATTGTTCTTTCTGCTTTTCTGCTACCTGTAGCCTTCACAGTTCCAATTTACATCCAAGAGTCTTTAAAATTATCATACTTTTTGCTCACCTATAAAAAATGTCTATTCTTATTTTATCCTCCTTTGACAATTTTCCAAGAAAATGCAGTCTTTTCTTTAAAGGCACACTGTAGTTACTGTGTGTTGCAATTTACATCCTTTTTCACACAGCACTACTCATTTCAGCTCACAAGGAAATCGACTGACTGTCATGGGAAAACCTGCTGTAGATTTTTTTGTCAGTTGTATTTAATATCACTTACAATCCACTTGCTAAATTTCAGCTGCTTGTACATTTTGGAAGTTCGCAAAAAATCTTAGGAAAATGGATATGGTTTGACAAATGCAACTAAGAGATCGGTATCTCAGGATGTCACTAGCTCTTGTTATGGCGAGTGTAGAGCATTTGATCAGGTCTTACTTTTTACTTTTTTGTGTCTGGAAACCAGGTCACAATCTTTTAGCCCAGTATAGGGCAATGTCCAAGGTTTCTTTCTTGTCCAGCTTTAAATCATCAGGGTTGCATCAATAAGGGCAGATTGGGCAGGCGAGCAGATGCTCCGTACCATGCACAGCACCACAGTCACTTATCATCTGTTGTTCCAAGACCCCACCTAATCATATTTGTCTTCACTGGGGCCACCCGTGGCCTTATTTTGTTCAGTGTCCTCCATGTCTTCCAGTTTGTGCTGAATCCGCTGGGCACTTCCTATGCATGTGGGTAATGAGCTGGTGGTACTTCTATTATCGTGGCTAAGAACCTTTTATGGGATTTTAATCACCCTGGTTTATACTCACTGCCAAAAAGGCGATGCCTATCATCAATAGTTTGTCTGAACCTCTCTGTGAATTCGTGTGATGTTCTCCGAGAGTTGGAATTCGCAAACCCAGCAGCTCTATATAGTTTTGGTAGGGAGTAGGTTTCAAGCATCCTGTTGTTAATCGACACGTTTCATTGAGACATATGTCAACCTTCTTTGCATGGATTAATCTGGACCATATTGGGCAAGCGTATTTGGCTGTTGAGAAGCGTGAGACTTGTGCAGTGGTTCTTAATATGGAAGGTTTAGCACCCCATTTGCTGTTAACTAGTTTCTGCAGAATATTATTTCTGGCAGTTACCTTTTGTCACGTTTTTTCACAATGGTACTTGTATGTCACAGATCTATCGTGCACCACGCCCAGGTAATTTGGTTTGTCGGTCATATTATACCAAGAGACGTTAAGTTTACGCTTAGCTTGTCAGGATCAAAGGTGGAAGGCAGTGACTTGTGTTTTGGACGGGTTTGGCTTAAGAAAGTTGTTTTTATAATACTCTGACATTTCTCTAAGAGCTTTCTCCAGCTTCTGTTCTACATCCTCAAAGGTCCTCCCCTGTGCTGTAATTGGCAGATCATCCGCATACAAGAAATGTTTGTATGCTTAGGCATCCGTTGGTCATTGTTGTTCAGATTAAATAGTGAGGGTGCCAAAACGCTTCCTTGGGCTAAACCGTTTTTCTGGTTTCTCCATCTGCTCTTTTTTCCCATTGAGGACAACATAAAATTGTCTATTTTGTAATAGGGATTCAATAATCTTAACAAATTGATAGTCTCTTAGTTCATTATAGAGCTTCTGGAGCAGCAGCCTGTGGGTAATTCTATCGTATGCAGAACAAAGGTCAACCAGGGCTAGCCCTGTTATCTTTTTATTTTCATATCCTTCCTCGATGTGTTCAGTCAAACACAGAATTTGGCTAGTACATGTTTTCCAGATCCAACAACAGCTTGTTGAGGACTAAGTTTCATCTCAATAGAGTCTGTCACACAATTTAAAATAAGTCTCGCACACAGTTTATAAAGAGGACACAGAAGAGATATTGAGCAATAGTTCTTTGGTGAATCAGGTGCGTCCCCGGGTTTCAAGAGTGCCACTATCCTTACCTTCCTCCACATCTTGGGGATGTTACATGTTTCGCAAGATTGACTGAAAAGTTGCAAGATCCAGTTCTTTTTGTTCAGTCCAAAGCATTTGATCTGCTCCATGCACATGTCGTCCAACCCAGCTGCTTTGGTGCTTTTCATATGAAAAGACCCTTGTTGAATTTCTTCATTGTAAACAGTTTTAACACTGATTCTCAAGTCCTGTTAATTTTTTACTTTCTGTTGTTTTGTATTTGTCTTTCCATTCAGGAGCAGGTGATGAGCCACTTGGTTAGGTGTTACTGTGGCAGAGTGTTTGGGACCAATTGGGTCTTCGTCAAGTTTTTTTAATAAGATTCCAGGCTATTTTGTTGCTATGTGTCATATCCATCCTCTCCAGGGTCTCCATCCATCTATTTTGTCGAGCTTCACTTAGCATTTCCATAAATGTTGTACCACATGCTATTGTTTCTTGACTGAAGGGGTCCTTTTGGCATAATTCCTTGTACTTGGCTAGGAGATGCCTGGAGTCATGTGATATAGCATAGTATAAATGATTTATCTTGCATCAAACGACTCAAAAACAAAGTTTTTACTAAACAATAACGGAAAAAGCTTCCTCTGTCAGTCTCATTGACAGCGTCAGTGATTTATACCAGTACTAGTCTGAGCACTTCTCAGCAGGCAGCAGCGCTATTCAGGGCAAAAAGTAGACAGGAGTCACTGTTCCTGCCCTGGCCAGTTTACCACAGCTTCCCCTACCAATATTACTATTGATATACATTAGTATCTTATATTAATTAATAAAATGATACCAATACGAGACACCATCACAAATGCTGTAATACAACAGCCTTAATTTCACGTCGTATTACTTGGTACAAACATTTACCACTTTTGAAGATGTGTCTGGTGAAATTTGCAGCGACTGGACTGCCAACTGAGGGTGAGAACTGTTGGGTGGATGGTATGAGGACAGTATGTTACTGTAGGTTGAGGCCTGGATAATTACGGGAGTGGAGAATGTGTTGTAAAGATAACTCCCATCTGCACAGTTCAGAAAAGCTGGTGGTGGAGGGAAGGATCCAGATGGCTCGGGTAGTGAAGCAACCATTGAAATCAAGTGTGTGATGTTCAGCTGCATGTTGTGCCACAGGGTGGCCTACTTTGCTTTTGGCCACAGTTTGGCAGTGGTCGTTCATCCTGGTGGACAGCTGGTTGCTAGTCATATGAATATAAAAAGCTGTGCAATGGTTGTAGCAGAGCTGGTAAACGACATTGCTGCTCTCAGAGGTGGCCTGGACCCTGATGCGGTAAGATAAACCTGTGACAGGACTGGATTAGGAAGTGATGGGTGGGTGGATTGGGCAGGTTTGGCACCTGGGTCCGCCGCAGGGATATGATCCTTGTGGCAAGGGGTTGGTATTGGGAGTAGCATGGGAATGGACTAGGATGTTATGGAGGTTATGTGCGTGATGGAACACCACTTTAGGAGGGGTGGGAAATATCTCGGGTAGCATGTCCTTCATTCCAGAGCATGGTTATAGGTAATGAAAGCCCAGGTAATCAAAGCCGTGGCAAAAGATGTGGTTTAGTTGTTACAGTGTGGGGTGGTACTGGCTGATGAAGAGGACATTCCTTTGTGGTTGGTTTTTGGGGGTGGTGGGAGGACTGAGGTTGTGAGGGGAAATGGCATGGGAGATCTGTGTGCGGTCTAGGTCTGGAGGATAGTGCCTGTCTGTGAAGGCCTTGGTGAGCCCCTCAGCACACTGAGCAAGGGAGTTTTTGTCACTGCAGATACGCCGTCCCTGGGTAGCCAGGCCATGTGGGAGAGATCTTTTTCTGTGAAAGGGATGACAGCTGTCAAAATGCAGGTACTGTTGGTGGTTGGTGGGTTTAATATATCCAGAGGTGTAGATGGAGCCATCACAGAGGAGGAAGTCAACATCTGGAAAGATGGGATGCTGGGTTAAGGAAAACTATATTAAGTGCATGGGGGAGAAGGTGATGAGGTTTTGAAAGAACGAAGTTAGGTTGTCTTGGCCCTGGGTCCAGATCATGAAGGTACCCTCAATGAACTTGACACAGACTAGGGGTTTGATGTTTTGGGAGGCTGGGGAGATCTCCTCTAGATGGCCCATAAAAAGGTTGGCATAGAAGACTGCCATGTGGGTGCCTATGGCTGTGCCGCGGATTTGTTTATATACCTTCACTTCAAATGAGAAGTAGTTGTGGGTTAGGATAAAGATAGTAAGATGTATGAGGAATGAGGCTGTGGGTTTGGAGTCTGAAGGATGTTGAGAAAGATAGTTTTCAGTATTGGTAAGACCATGAGCATGAGGGATGTTGATGTATGGGGAGGTGGCATCAACAGTGAAGAGTAGGGATTCAGGAGATGAAGGGGTGGGGATGGTGGAGTGTCATCAAAGACACCAACCTCTACTTTCACCGACTCTCCACCATTTCCACCCCTTTACCTCCTGGATCCCTACCGGTCACTGTTGATGCCACCTCCCCATACATCAACATCCCTCATGTTCATGGTCTTAATGCTATTGAACACTACCTTTCCCAACATCCTACAGACTCCAAACCCACTACCTCATTCCTCATACATCCTACTAAATTTATCCTAACCCACAACTACTTCTCATTTGAAGGCTTGGTATATAAAAAAATCTGCGGCACAGCCATGGGCACCTTCATGGCAGTCTTCTTTGCCAACCTTTTCATGGCACTAGCCTGCCAAAATGCCAAACCCCTAGGCTGCGTCAGATTAATTGATGATACCTTCATGATCTGGACCAAGGGCCAAGACAATCTAACTTCATTCCTTCACAACCTCATCACCTTCTCTCCCATGCACTTCACGTGGTTTTCCGCAAACCAGTGTGCCATCTTTCTAGACATAGACTTCCTCCTCTCTGAGGGCTCTATCTACAACTCTGTATGCATTAAACCCACCAACAACCAACAGTACCTGCTTTTTGACAGCTGTCATCCCTTTCACACAAAGAAATGCGTCCAACATGGCTTGGTTATGCAGGGGTGGCGTACCTGTAGTGTCAAAAACTCCCTTGCTCAGTATGCTGAGGGGCTCACTAAGGCCTTCACAGACAGGCACTATCCTCCAGACCTAGTCCGCAAGCAGATGTCCCATGCCATTTCCCCTCACAACCCCAATCCTCCCACCAACCCCAAAAACCGGCCACAAAGGGTGTCCCTTTTGTCACCCAGGATCACCCCACACTGAAACAACTGAACCACATCCTTTGCCAGGTCTTTGATTACCTATCATCGTGCCTTGAAATGGGGGGCATCCTACCTGAGACACTTCCCACTCTTCCTTCCATGACCCACCCAATCTCGACAACATCCTAGCCATTCCTATGCCACTCCCAATCCCAATCCCTTGCCACAAAGATCATATCGGTATGGAAGACTCAGGTCCAAATCTTGCCCAATCAACCCACCCAGCATTTCCTATTCCAGCCCTGTCACAAGTTTATCCTACCCCATCAGGGTCCAGGCCACGTGTGAAAGCAGCCATGTCATTTACCAGCTCTGCTACAATCATTGCACATCTTTTTGTATTGGTATGACTACTGACCAGTTGTCCACCAGGATAAATGGCCACTGCCAAACTATGGCCAGGACCAAAGTAGACCACCCTGTGGCACAACATGCAGCTGAACATAATACACTTGATTTAAATGGCTGCTTTACTACTGAGCAAGAAAAATTCAATCTTAAGAAGTTCTTAATGTTGGTTGATGTTTTTGGATCCTGCTCTTAGTTACTACAAGCTTATTATTATAAAATACAATTGAGAACCGCAGGCCGCGCAAACACTTGATTTTGGCTGCATGCAGCCCCTGTGCTGCAGTTTGACGACCACTGATTTAAGTGTTCCACATATATAGTAGGAACAGCTGAAATACTCAACATTGAAGACTTCAAAACAAGTATGTTTGAAGAAACAAAATCTAATATGCTCACGAGGCTTCAAGTGAGAGTGCCATTTTTGATTATCAGCTATGTCTGCAACAGAAACTGACGCGCGCGCGCACCCACACACACACACACACACACACACACACACACACACACAGAGGGAGGGAGGGGGGGGAGAGAGAGAGAGAGAGAGAGAGAGAGAGAGAGAGAGAGAGAGAGAGAGAGAGAGAGAGAGAGAGAGAGAGAGAGAGAGAGAGAGAGTTTGCTCTTCTAGATTCCAGGACAAGTCATAAAAATTCTGATTTATTATCAGTTTCATTTCAAACTCACCCTAGTGGAGAAGTGTAGATACTTTCACATTGTATGATGAATGTATTTCAACCATTAGATCAAAAATGGAATGGTTTTTATTAGACCAACAATTTTTCCATTAGTGGAAAGCACAATACAGAATATTAACTTAGAAAATTATTATGGATAGGTTACTACCATTTTCAATTTACCAAGGTGACAATATTCTTAAGTTGAAGTCACAAGTACACTATCAGCTTACCTCCCCTCAGTTTCAGAATCTTAATAAATATGCAGGGCACTCCTCAAAATTTAGCAATATTAGGTTGCCTTCATTCCTAATTCCATCCCAATTTCCTGTAAAAATATTAAATCTCTCTGCAGCTTATATACTTGTCAACTCTCATCCATACTTAAATGTTAATGTTGCACAAAAAATTGTGTTAGAAGTCATGTATCAATATTTTACTATTTTGGAATTGTTACAAAGATAAAGTTAGCATTTTGGAAATCATGTATTTATGATTACTACTTACCAATTTGAAAGCAATTATATGGATAAAATTAAAGTTAGATTGTCCTGTGAATATTTAGTGAAGTGATCTCTCTGTCACATAGTACGGGAATTCTGCATTGTACACCAACCCATTCAAAGTGTGAAAAATGTGAGAGCTATGTTAAATTCTTTTTCTTAAATAGTGGCTTCCATTCCATTTCACATATTAGCAGTTAAAATTCTGCACACAGGATTTTTTAAAACTTGACTGCTAGGAAAAAAAGAATCTTGGTTTCAGTATGACAAGTTGGACTGTTCTTTTGTTAGTTATGTAAAATGAACATGCAAGTGCTTCACTGGATGCTGAGATACAGGTCACCAAAAAGTAGTGTACATAAATTATAAGAGGATATTCTTCAGGAAACCTAAACTTCAGTGTTGTTAATGTCCATCAAGTGAATATTTACTAAAAATTTTATGAAGAAATGAGTTTGGTAGTGAACTACTTGTGCATCACCCTGTATGTGTAGTAGTTGACCAATCTGTCATGAGGGACATACTAACGATGCATGCTAAACATATTGGTTGGGAAACACCTGCCAAATAATAATTCACATGGCAAAATTATATAATGTACCATGAATTTGACAGAGCTCTGAAAAACCTAAATCGAAAAAGCCCCTGGAGTAAACGACATTCCTTTAGAACTATTGATATCCTAGGCAGAGCCAGCTGTGAAAAAACTATCCCATCTGGTGTGCAAGGTGTATGTGACAGGTGAAATACCCTCAGACTTCAAGAAGACTGTAGCAGTTCTAGTTCTAAAGAAAGCAGGTACTGACAGGTGTGAATATTACTGAAATATCTGTTTAATAAATTGTGGAAGAATGGGGAAACTGGTAGAAGCTGACCTGCATTTGTAGACTTAGAGAAAGTTTTGACATTTTTGACTGGAATATTCTTTGAAACTCTAAAGGTAGCAAGGGTAGAATATGGGAAGTGAAAGGTTATTTACAACTTGTACAGAAACCAGGTGACAGTTACAAGAGTCAAATGGCTTGAAAGGGAAGCAGTGGTTGAGAAGGGAGTGAGACAAGGTTGTAGCCTATCCCCAATGTTATTCACCCAGTATTATTCAATCTATGTAGTGAGCAAATCAGTTGAATGGAATGACCAATGACCTGAAAGGATATAAGGTGAATATCAACAAAAGCAAAACAAGGTTAATGGAATGTAGTAGCATTAAATCAGGTGCCGTTGAGACTATTACATTAAGAAATGAGACACTTAGAATAGTAGATGATTTTTGCTATTTGGGCAGCAAAATAAATGATGATGGCTGAAGTAGAAAGGATTTAAAATGTAGACTGGCAGTGGCAAGAAAAGTGCTTCTGAAGAGGATTTTGTTAATATCGAATATAGATTTAAGTGCTAGGAAGTATTTTCTGAAGGTATTTGTATGGAGTTTAGCCATGTATGGAAGTGAAACATGGACAGTAAACTGTTGAGACAAGAAGAGAATAGAAGCTTTTGAAAGATAGTTGGGTAGATCGTGTAACTAATGAAGATGTACTGAATAGAATTGTGGAGAAAAGAAATTTATGGTACAACTTGACTGAGAGAAGGGATCGGTTGATAGAATACACTCTGAGACATCAAGGGATCACTAATTTAGTACTGGAGGGAAGTGTGAGGGGTAAATATCAAAGAGGGAGAGCAATAGATGAATACAGTAAGGAGATTCAGCAGGATGTAGGTTGCAGTAGTTATTTGGAGATAGAGCCTTGCACAGGCTAGTGTAGCATGGAGAACTGCATCAGAACAGTCTTCAGACAGAGAACTACAACAGCAACAACGATGTGATACTTAGTCCATGCTTCTGTCTGCACTCAGCTCAGTGAAGTAGTGTGTTTTTTTCTATTGCTTTAAGCATATACCTAGGTAATTTTATGTGGTTTCATTAACTCTTTTTCAATACTGTTTCATTACTAATTAAGTACCATGTATCATGGAACATACTTTACATGAAGCAGTTAACGTGATACATCAGACATACAGTTTGAACACCAAGTTTTCTTTTGCATTAGTGTGGACATTAACCCTAGGTGTTCCATAATATACATGCAGCTGTATGTACCCTGTACGTAAGTTGCATCCAAAGCAGTGAGTGATTTTAGCATTTCAAACATATTGCAGCATTATTAATTGCACCAGCCATCCATTCTTTTGCATTAGTGTGGACATTAACCCTAGGTGTTCCATAATATACATGCAGCTGTATGTACCCTGTACATAAGTTGCATCCAAAGCAGTGAGTGATTTTAGCATTTCAAACGTATTGCAGTATTATTAATTGCACCTACCATCCACCACTTACAGAAGAATGCTATGAAAATTAAGAGAGTTATGAATTTCAAAAATAACTCTGAGAAGTTGCTGGCAGAATGTGTAACAGCATAGGATTTCAGACTAAATAAAAATCTAGTTCAAATATATTGTGGTTTGTTGTATGGCATTAAGAGGGGGGTAGTGTGGAAGACTGTTAAGACACCATTTTCCAGGCTATAAGATACTGAAAATTTAGTTGTTAATGTTATGACCATAGATGAAACAACTGAGAATTTGATAATGGTGGTTTCATGTTTGCTGTAGAGTGATGAAAATGGGTTGGATCAGTCACCAAATCATCAGGGGGATGTCATTCATATTTTATGAGAAGGTACAGTTGCATGATCTGCTAGATGTGTGAGTAAAGTTTGTCATAAAATTTTGTTTTCATTTTTGTAACATTGAGAACAGGATGACTTTGAAAAACCCAGCTGCATCATTTGAAACCAGATGACTGGTTCACTATTTCTTGAGGGAATAACAGATATCTGTTTTTTTCCGTTGTTCAACCATTTCTTAATATTTAATTCAGCCTATGCTTAAAAACTTTTTTTTCAACCTCATTTATAAGTCCATGTTTTAAATGAAGAAACCCCACAACAGTTCTTAATCTACAATCTTTTATTGTGTACACAGTGGGAACACTTACATTTCCATCATGTGGTGCAAATTGTAATAATGAAAATGTTGTATTACACAACAGTGGAAAGGGATCCTCAAGTCTGAAAGTTCAGACAAGGTACAATGCAGCTAAAATTTCTAAAATGAATTAAAATAAATTAAAGGAGGGAATAAGGATGTTACTTAAAAATAAAAACAGTGAACCATCTGAGGTCATCCTAACCCCCATGTTGTCAAGGAGCCAAAGGTTACATGTCAAAAAGATGAAAGGGACCTAGAAAAATATGAAAAAATGTACATCATGGCAAGAGACCAAAACACACTAGACCATTTCTTCTTGAAACATGTAAAATGCAATGAAAGTGTGGGAGGGGGCAGGGGGAGGGGAGGGAAGGGAAATCATATGCTGTGTGGAATTGCTAACATACGTTCCATAAAAACCATTCCCCCTTTACTGTGCAACAGGGAACACAAACATTGAAACTATGTAATAGTAAATACTATCTGTGAGCACTGAGGTGCATGCGACCAATAGCAGCAGCATGGTATCAAACAGATATGGGATTGGTAAACTTTTTAAACTGGGAAGTGAAAAGTAATAGCAGAAAGGAGATGGAACCACCACTATAGTAATTCAAAGCTTAAGATTTCTTCATTCCCATCCTCTCAATATAACTAATGAACACACTGACCTGTATCACAGAAATGTTTTTGTTAACTATGATACTGTTCAGGCAGGCTAAGGTGTCCATATAACATAATATTTTTCGTTATTTTTTAAATGTAAAGTTCCCCTTCCCTCTTAATGTTGTGATGGCTTCATGTCCTTTTTGCTGTTAACTCCCATTTTTCCAGTTTAAACAGTTCACCAACCACATATTTGATTCATACCATGCCTGTCGTGTGCAGCTTTAGTGCTCATGAGTAGTATTTACGTAGTTTTCTTGTTGTGCAGCACAGGTGGAACAGTTTTCATGAAATTTATGTAAATATGTGATTTCTCTCCTCTCCCTCAAGATTATAGTGATTTATGGTGTCTGGTCGTGATGTCTGTTGGGTTTTCTTTCTTTCTTTTTTTTTTTCCCCCCCCTCGGTCCTTTTTTGTTTTGGTTTTGACATGCAACCTTTGGCTCCGTGACAAAATGGGGGTGAGGATGACATCAGGTGGTTAAGTTATTTTATTTGTAACTAATGTCCTGGTCTCTCTTTTAATTTGTTTTAATTGATTTTAGAAATTTTAGCCACATAGTACATTATCTGACATTTCGGACCTATGGATCTCCTCAAATTGTCGTATAACAGAATGTTTCCATTATTACAATTTGCACCAGATGGTGGAACTGTAAGTGTTCTAAAACTGTTATGCAGTTTCGTCATTTAACAAAATGGATTTATACAGTTGCAGCTGAACTCTTTACTCATTTAAAAGGTATTGATGAAATTCAGAAAAAAAAAAAAAAAATGTTGAGGGAGTTGGAATTCACCACTGAGAAAGCATTCTAAGAGCATTACAATTGCGTAAGATAGAAGGCAGAATTGTGTTCCAATTATATAGGAATGCTGTTAAAGGATCAGTGTTCCAATGTAAAATGCCCAACAAAACATATTGTAGTAGTCCAGTCACACTTTAATACCCCTACTCTGTAGTGAAAATAAATCTTCAAAACCTTCAGTATTGTATCCAAAGTAGTTTTTTTTTAATGTAAGTGGGGACACAGCAATACTACTTATTATCCCCCGCCTCCTTTTTTAAACTGATTTTATCATCTTTCAGTTATTTATTGCACAAGAACTAAACATTGTACAGATGTCATACATATTGCATTTTGAAAAGAAATTCTGAAAGTTTTTTTACAACATTCGATATGTGAACCATGAGTGACCCAGAAGACGTGTATGAATGTCTCTCATATGCGCTCCACATTCAATTCACTTACACTGGGACATCCTCTTCTCTTTGCCAGGCACAAGCAACCCGCTGTAACGAATTTGTTGTGCCAGTGGTAAATGGCCTCCCTTATCGGTGGCTTCTTACCGTACTTGGTTCTAAACATCTGTTGAACAGCTGTAGCATGCTGTGGCGGTACACATGAAAACAAACTTTCAGGGTTTCTCTTCAAAATGACAAATATTGCATTTTGTCCTAGTGGATCTGTACAATATTTGGTTCTTAGGCAAAAAATAATTGAAAGTGTTCCCAGACTTTATGTACACCCGGTATTGTAGGGAACGTAGCCCCATTGAGCCATCCGTTTATCGTTCCCACTACTTTGTGTGTGGTGTAGCTGAGTTTGGACATTTTGTTAGTATCTTTGTGTCATCAGCAGAGAATGCAATTTGTAAAAGACCATTTTTCATTTGTGGTAGATCTTTTGTACATATTAAAAACATAAATGAATGGAATACTGAACCTTGTAGGCTGCTTAATTTTGTTTACCGCTGCTTTGAAGTTAATTGTCCTCTTGTGATGTGCTATAAAGTCAGTGTGTTTCCAAGAGTTTTACTTATTATTCCTACAATGAAGGGTGCAGATGTCAAACTAGAGCATATGTCTTTGCCACATTTTTGCTTGAATCTGTCTTTGCAGAAATGCTCATCCTCCATTCTTGTGAACAGACCACACACAAGGACCTTTTCCTCCAGATGTTCATGATGAAACATGCTAGGTCATTCTCCCTGGTGGTCTTTTGGTATAGGTCTTCTATTCTTGTTAATCTTAATATTAGTTTTGTGGAAGAAGGAGTTAAGCTTGCCAGGAGATGTATTATAGGGGTATAAATGTCAGGAAAGTATTTATGGCACCTTGCTTTTGAGTTAAGACTATCCTGGAATAAGGCACTTTGATGAATAGTGTTGCTAGGTGAACCTCTCACATTTTTTAGTTTGTTGAGTGTGGTAATATCACAATTGCACACCTCATTATTTCATTATATGGAAATTGATTGAATTTTTTATATATTGAGTTCAGTCACAAGCTTTTTTAGATAATATTATTTCTTACTTGTTTTTTATTTAATTCTCATATAAATGCTGATTGTTTTTTTAAGCATGAACACTTTTCCTTGTGCATGCAGGAAATTGATGTCCATACAAGTTCTAGGAGCTAAATTTGATTGTAGATACCAGAAAATGCATGTTGTAGGTGCTCTTGTTCGGCATGTACATTTTTAAGGTAGTTGATGATCTGTTCTACTTTTCAGAATACAGGGAACTAATGAGTAAAAAGGTACTTCAGAAAATATTAATATAATTTGGAGAGTACAAGAGGACACACTAATCAAAAAGACTAGCACCATCCGTTTTTGTTTTCATATTAATGCAAAGGGCTGTTATGTATGTCTCAAATGCCATTAATCTAAGATAAACAGTAATTTCCAGAATAGTTACTAGACAGTGCAGAGGAACTCTCTTGAAACCACCATTTAGCATCTGCTTCTCAGTTAGAAGAGGCTGCTATCAACATTATCTGTCCACTGTGTTAAGGTTGGCTGAAATAACGTCTAAAGTTGGTCCAGAAGCTAGAAGATGGCAGCCCCATCATTGGACTTGCTTCCTGTCGGCTAACAACCAAATGGAAGGGCATAATTCATGATTTCAAGTTTTGACCAAGAAATTGTAGGATTTGGTGACACATTGATGACTCAGCTATGAAAAAGGCCAATGCATGAAAAAAGCAATATTCAAAACTTTCAAAATGATGGGAGAAAACATCTACAGTGAATGAGCTTGAAGGAGATCCCAAAATCCATGTTACACTATCACGGCAATGGTGTAAGATCACAAGTTCGACCAATGAAAAGATGGCAGGAGAACTTTCCAATGAGACCATAACAGTTCAAGAGGCCTAACGCTTGGATGGATGATGATGATCCTAATGATAATAAGACATTGCAGTTTGCTATCACAACCAATTTCTTGTGTTTTTTTCCCTTGATTATCTAATGTGAAATGGGTGAACTACAGGGAATGTGTCAATAATGTATCAGCAGTGAGTGTGATATGGCAAAATTTCTTGCATAACTTGAAGAAACAGAGGCAGTTCTAGTCTGAGTGGAAATCTTATGTTAATATGTCTGTACTGCTAAATATCTGAAACTGTCAGCCGACTAACCAATCCCATTTGCAGACTGGCCATCTAACAGCTTCCAGGGGCAACAGCAATTTGATTTCCAGTATCTGTATGTATCTTCTGTACATATATAAAATTAAGTACCCCACCATGGCTGTGTTTGTATGTTCAGGCTATCTCAGGAACTACTGTAGGGATTTTGATATGCTGAATTAAACTCCTCAACTGCTGTGAAAACAGTCCCACGGCCACGTAGTTTTGAATGGAATCTCCTTTGAATTGCGGTAGCTCGGACAACCTGGTGCTGCAGTTGGGCTGTCTTATGTATGTCTACTGTACCTGTAGAGTTCCCCTATTTCTTAAAATTTTGTGTGTCAGAAGGTGCTCTGTACCAATGTTATGTGGTCTAGGATGCTTCATACCAATGTTGTGTGTGTGCAGAGGGTGGAACCTACCAATGTTGTGAGGCGAAGAGTGCTTTGTACCACTTGCATGTGGCAGAAAGTGTTTTGCACCAGTGTTGCATGGCAAAGGGTGCTTTGTAGCAATGTTATATTAGGAAATATGGGAAAGCTAATGCAGGAGATGTAGCTCATACCAGACCAGCACTGGAACTGGCAAGTGGCTGTTGCTCACACCAAATTCCATTTCAGTTGGCTGGTCTATGCCATACTGGCATTACTGCCAGGCATCTGGCAAGTAGCTGTAACTTGCACCATGCTGCGACAGCAGTTGGTTGAACAGGCAAGATATCAGTAGCTCGCAGCTACCATCATTGTCATGAGATGTCACTCAAAATGTCAATTAAATATGGAGTAGACAACATTCATGCTTCCTGGGAACTTTCCTGGTGTATGCTGCTTAAATTGTTTTACACTTAATTTCAAACCCATTAAAAACTTTTTTCTTGCTAATGTCCCGCAAAATAATGAAAATAAAAAGTTTGTTACCTGAGACATTGTCACTGTTCATGCAGTAAAACTTATGCATCAGGCATGATGTTACCAGTAACTCTATTTAAAATGTGTTTTGAAGATGATATCGACAATATCATCCCTTTACAAGTGCAGTGCAATAATGCATTATTAAATATGGAATTTAATATTTCATCTTTCTCTCTGTTTCTTTAGTTTTAACAACTGACTGATTCACATGTGAATGGATGGAAAGTTTTAATCCATTTATTGACTGTGTATAGGACTAGCACTACATAGAATTTACTGAAATATGTTTTGCCTGAATATGGAACTTGTTATGGTCTTCATTCATAACCTTGCTTACAGATGATGCAGTTTTTATAGCATTTAACTTTTTTAAGGTTTTTCCTTCTCCTCGTTGTGTTCTGTCCTCCATCTTATTCCTTGTGTTATTTCACATTCTCACTTTAGTGTATCATTCCCAGCATTTGATGCTCTTGTAGATTGTGTTTTGTTTTATTAAAGGCTCAGTCTGTTTGTAAAACCATAAGTTATCTCCTAATCTCATTGCTCCTTCACAGGTTGCCTCTTCATCACAGGCTTGAAGCAGCTTTCATTTCAGTGATGATATTCCTGCACAACCTATTTCAAGTCAACTTTTTCATAACTTTTAGAGGCAGCTACCTTTAATTGCAATATTGTGATTAAAAATGGATGTTCGCATGTGAATAATCATTTTTCAAATCAAAACAGACATACACTCATGAGCTACCAGATTGGCAACAAATACTTGGTAGTGTATAACACATCTTTCTTCCCTGGATGGTGATGCTTTACATCAAGAACTTCTTGAGACAACGAAAGCTTTAATCTGCGACTGCTAAACTACCACACACATATAATGGAGATAAGTGGGAGCTAGGTCCAAAGCCTTTTTAAACTGTTGTACATCTTCATAGATACTCTGGAAACCACTATGAAGTGCATGGCAGAAGTTACTTGCTGTTGTACAGCCTGCTGTTGTTACAATATCTTCCTGTTCCAGCTGTGCATAGAGCATGGAAAGACAGCTACAGGAATACCCATTTGTGTGCCATAATTAGTCTGATGTTGTCTGTCCAGTCTTGGTATCTATCTTCAAGCTTCTGACAGTTCAGATTTTTCAACATTTCCCTGGTGCTCTCCTGCGATTTAAACAAACCTATGATTATCCGACACAGTTCATCAGCAGGTGGGAGGTGCATTGTCTTGCTGAGTGTGCAGGTCATCTGAGGGTTGGTATAGATAAACCAACAAATGCATATCATGAGACCGAAATTTCCTTTATTGTTTAGCACATAAATATAAAAAACTCCATTTCATTCCTGTAAACATCTCTCACAGGAGAATCCTCCACCACTTGCCTGAATGGTGCCTTGTCGTGCAGTATGTGCATTGTGTCATGCTCATATTCAGTTACTTATTCCCTACCATAAGTGTGTAACAATTTGTATTTTGACCCATCAATTCACATGACATTTTTATACATTTTGCGTGTCGAGTGACAGTTTTCCTGTGAGTGTGGTATCGTCTTGTGCTGTGCGAGATATGATGGACTGTAGTGTACATACCATGATGTGATGTTGGCTTCCATAAACCACAGTCAGTAGGTGGTACTGATTGTTGATGTCCAGTATTGAACTGACAAGCGAGTTGCAGTGCTGTGGCCTGCCTATGTTCTCTTACAGTCTGAGATCATCAATGACAACTTGCCATCAAGTCATTGTTGCTCTTGCCATTGAGCTCTTAGCAGTGACAGTTTTGTCTGTACTGAAGTACTTTCTGGTGATGATACTCAAGGTACTCTCATTACATTACATGGAGTCATATGTGAAGGCCAATACCCACACAACCAATCAGTGGATATCCAAGATCTCAGTGCTGTCAAATGAGCTGATATTGCACATCTTGTCTCTCCTGTGTTTGACTGTCATTGACTGCATTTCTTCCTGCACATATTCACTTACTTATTTTCTACCATAAGTGTGTAACGATTTGTAATTTGACCCATCAGTTCACATGTTGTTTTTATGCACTTCACGTGTGCAGTGACAGTTTTCCTGCAAGTGTGGAATGGAGGCATGTTAGTAGTGTGACACACTAAACTGTTCCATTTGCCATAATGACAGGAACATTCTCTCTCCAACGCAGGAGCTGTCTCTAAATCATTCACTCACAAATATATTTGACTTAGGATGATACTGACTCCGCAAAACACAGTTTGTTTTTATACTACAAGTAATCAAGTTGATGTGATTAATATAAGGAAATCTAATATATGTTAACATGGTTCATACTTAATGGTTTCATATCATCAAGTGCTGTTCTCACTAACAATTAAATTTCTTGTATGGATACATTTAGATGTTATGGTATGTCAAACATAAGATAGAAGTGAGTTAAACATGTTTGTTGCTTTTCAAAGAAGCAGTGAATATCTCAAAGTAATGATGTGAAACTTCATTGGAATATAGAAGAATGTCTTAAAAAGCCATAGTAGTGAGTAATCAATTAGCAGTTACAAGACACGAGTAAATGAGAGCAGATTTGTAGAATGCAGTGATATTATTAAGAATGTATTCATCAGTTTGTTGTAACTGTTACAGCACTGGGAAAAAGCACAAGAACATGTACAATATAGGAAAAAGTATAGTAAAAATATCAGTGTATAAAGTGGAGAATAATTATTAACACCTGAACATTGAAACTGTTTTGTGCAGGGGACTAGTATACAGTGGTAATGTAATTTGTGAGATTGTGTACATGGGGAGCCAATGAAACAAAAATAATGGGAATAATAGAAAAGAAAATGTCAGAATTTTTTCATATGTAATGAAGAAATTCGAAACAGATAGTTTTAGACCAAAAGTTATTGGAGAAATTGTATTAAAAAGTGTAATACACAGAAAATTATCTGAAGCCCTCACCCCCCCCCCCCCCCCAAAAAAAAAAAAAATTCTTAAAGGGTAACAACAATGTAATGGCCTAAAAAAACAGTGTTTCTGGACAACTTTTTTTTGGGCAGAAGAAATAATACTTGAGGCAATTACTGAGCATATATTTAAGTAGGGGCCAAAAAATTTTTGTCAGAAAATCTTACAAAATGGCGACGCTGGCGACACTGCAGCAGTTCTCCCGAGGCAGTTGAATTTGAAGTGATCTGTTGCATGTGCTATAACTGGTGCCAATTGGAATCTGGAAAAAAGGAAAAAAAAAAAGTCTATGTACTCTACATGCAGCTTGTCTTTTTTAATAAATGTTGTTTAAATTAACAAATTGAAAAATCTAGGCATTCCACTTTGAAGTGTTATTTCAAAATTGTGGTTAAATTTTTGAATAAAAAGACTGAAAATTGAAACTTCCTGGCAGATTAAAACTGTATGCCGGACCGAGACTCGAACTCGGGGCCTTTGCCTTTTGCGGGCAAGTGCTCTACCAACTGAGCTACCCAAGCACGACTCACGCCCCGTCCTCACAGCTTTACTTCTGCCAGTACCTCCTACCTTCCTACCTTCCAAACTTAACAGAAGCTCTCCTGTGAACCTTGCAGAACAGTCCGGCACACAGTTTTAATCTGCCAGGAAGTTTCATATCAGTGCACACTCCGCTGCAGAGTGAAAATCTCATTCTGGAAACATCCCCTAGGCTGTGGCTAAGCCATGTCTCCGCAGTATCCTTTCTTTCAGGAGTGCTAGTTCTGCAAGGTTCGCAGGAGAGCTTCTGTTAAGTTTGGAAGGTAGGAGACGAGGTACTGGCAGAAGTAAAGCTGTGAGGATGGGGCGTGAGTCGTGCTTGGGTAGCTCAGTTGGTAGAGCACTTGCCCGCGAAGGGCAAAGGTCCCGAGTTCGAGTCTCGGTCCAGCACACAGTTTTAATCTGCCAGGAAGTTTCATATCAGTGCACACTCCGCTGCAGAGTGAAAATCTCATTCTGGAGACTGAAAATTGTTGGAGTTTGCTGCATGCCAATTTGAAAAATCATATTCCAAGAAAAACATGTTTGAAGTTTTGAAAAGTGTTACAGATACGAACAAATGAAAAAATGCTACTTTTAGAAAAACTCTTGCCATTAATGTGCTATCCCAGCACTGACCTGTTGTAGTGTTGCCATTCCAATCAAAATCATACCCACTAGTATATTATAGAAAGACTGAAAAAATTTGTCATTGCATTTCCATGAATGCACAAAACTTCACAATGCTTTGGCCCTGCTCCAAGCAGGGGCATTGCTAGGATGATGCGATGGTTGATTTCATATGCATTCTATATAAACTTAATACTTGCTACAACATCTCTTGAGCAGTTTGGATAAACAATAATTACTGGGAAACTTAAGTCTTGAGGATTTTGTTGTTCCAATGTGATGTCAGCATTGCACATTTTACATTTCACTTGTTGAACTGGTAGAAAAATTTATTATTCTAATGCTCAATCTGTAATTTACATCAAAATCCTGGTCGCTGTCTGTCAGTTTCTTAGCAGGATCACTGAATACTTCTGAACTGCTCTCAGCCTCATATCTATTCATTGGACACTTTGATGACATACTGCTTCAACGCTGCATTGAGTATGAAGTTTTCTTGCCTTTTATGCCCAAGTACATTTTCTTACCAATCATTCTTACTTGAAAGACAAAGCTATATACTGTAAGATCAAAAATAAACCATCAGCGGTCAATATTGCACACAAAAATCAAGGTTTGAAGTGAAAAGATAGCTTTTTTGTACATGTACTGACACTTGCTGATGCCAAGCTAATGTACTGTTGTTTTGAATTGCTTCAGACCGATGCAGGTAGGCTGTTTTGGGTCATCTGAGTGCTAGAGGAGATCCTTGGAATTCTATAGCACAAAATTTTTTTCAGGGGTTAGACTTTTTACCTCATATTTTAGAAGGTTCAAAGCATCTTTTAAACCAACAAAAGAATGGTTCTATGAAAATGGTGTTACTCCTTAAGCTGTCAATGGAGGGTGTAGAAAAAAGTAAGAATTGTATGTGGAGATGAATCTTCAATATTTTGTAAGTATTGTACTGAGAATATTAGTCATTTTAGTACATGTGATAAGCTGAAGGTTTCATTTGAGAGTCAGACAACATGATGGACCCTTGAACTATGGAGTAGTGAAATTGGATTTGAAGTAAAATCTATCTGTTCGGAACAAAGCAATTGCTCATAAGTTTTTGTCAGCAAACCAGTGTAACAAACAGTTAAAGTGAAATTCTGTGAGGAAAAACAAAACTCTTATGACAGAAAATACACTCACAACATATATTTAAAAGTACTTCAGTATTTGTACCAAAAATTCTTTATTATTCCACCAGAAACAAATATAGTTTAACCTCATGGGTTTTGGTCAGATCTAGAAAGCATTGCTTGTGATGCAGATGAAAATGAAGAAATGTTGCTTGGTTTTATTGTGGAATCTCGTATTGGTGCTCATTGATATTCAAAATACCATTACTGTAAAAGTTCTGTTGTAGATGATTCAGATTATTAATTATTTTGTTTTCCCTGAAAGCTCTCTGTGATAAGAAATTTATTGAGAAGCAATAGGTAGTTCATCTACAAAACAATTTTTATGAGAAATTTTGTAGGTAGATGGGCATGAATGAAGAGAAAAATGTAGAAGCAGCTGGAGATAGGAACACATGCTAGGCAAGGAGAGGCTAGAGAAATAAGATAAGGTGCCTCATGCATAAGAAATTGAAAAAAGTCAGTTCAAATATTTTTCTGGATTGTAGTCCCTAACCCTCAACCAACCAACCAACCAACTAATCAATCTGCATTGCACAAATATCATAACACTTATTATTGCAGTATGAAACAAGGGTGTCTAACTCCAATTATTACCATCTTCAGTACAGTAAAACTCTAGGTTATCACAGGCTGAAATTATTTGGAGCCAGATGGAGTCACATTACATTGCTGCAAACCAGAACTACAGTTCAAGGTTCTAGTGCAAGTGTCGCACTCAACCACCTGAGTGTTATGAACAGTGCAGTAAAACAGAATTGCTGTCTGTGGTTCTAGTAGAAGTGTTTTGCTTTTGCTGTATTCCGATCTGTCATGAGGTGACAAGTGTGTTTCTGTTTGTTTGGGTGACAGTGATGAGTCCATTGAAGTGTTGCTTTTGCATCGTTACAGATGAGTATGGGATAAAAGGAAGGGAGTGTGTAATTACATGACAATACATACCCCATGACAGCTGAAGCTCACAATTCAGTGGGCAGAAAATGAATAACAGTATCACATGCTGTCCCTCTCCATGAATGACTATGGAGAGATTTGATTTAACTGCAGGCTGCTGGCACAAAATCTTTAAAGAGTTTGATCCCACGAGCTTTCCTCATCTTTGCAGTCAAATATTGCTGATGGAAAATTTTTTCCTGGAAATGTATTATAATTTGTTTTTAGATAATGTTATGCCTAAACATACCTCTTCAAAGCAAAGCAGGAAACAAAACGAATAATCTACAGAAGAAGGAAAAAACTATTCACAAACAGTTTCTTGAGAAATGTTTTGTGTATGCTACACATCTAACAATAACTATGCTTTGGTATAGCATTATAGCAGTCGTCATGAATGTCATGTTACACTAGTAGCTTGTTTGTTTCAAAGCAAGTGATGAAGAATTTCTTAGCCCATTGCAAGTGTCACCTGTGACTTTTCAGAATAACTTTAGTGATTTGCATGTGTCACATCTACTTTCATGCTGAAACTCGATACAAACAACAAAGCACATGGGTAGTGCCAGCATTACACGGGGAATGTGGAGCTTGCTCCCCCTGCACAGCTCCTTTCCCTGTGGCTTTGTATGTATTGGGTGGAGCTCACTTCCTTTGCTCCCTGCACCACCTTATGTCAGCAGTGAAGAGAAGTTTGGCATATTATTTGTTTGTATCTTTCAGAGCTGGTATAGAGTTACTAATTTGCAGCAGAGATAATCTTTTCTTCATGTGTTACAGCTGTGGTACATTTTATTTGCTGTCCGTGAATATGGCTACTCATGGTGAAACATTCAAATAACTTATGAGAATGCAGCTGGGTGACATCTTCCACAACTGTAGAACACATCACCTGGCTGCATTCCCATAAGTCGTCTGAACACTTTGTATGCTGGAGGAACTTAAGTTTCAAAACTGTACAACAGATTATTGTGCAGATATATGAAAAAGTGGGGAACATCATCTGATGTCATTTGAAAAAATTGGACCGGAATTTCATAAGATTAACTAAACTCAAAAGATCATAATACCCTGAGCATTCAATACTGGTATGGAATGACTAATTTGTATACTGTTCACAGGGAAAAACTACACACACATTACTGGCTCTAAAGGTAGCAGTGTTGTGAAATAATTGTGAATGTGTCAGGTAGATGTCTTGAGCAGATAACAGAACAGGCAGTATTAGAGGGAAATATTGTAGGTCTTTGACTACAAAACAGGCAGTATTAGAGGAAATACTGTAGGTCTTCCAGATACAAAAAGACAACAACATATCAGCAGAGTCAAAGAAATTCGTGTTTGTTAGAGCAGATAGACAACTGTGAGCATTTTAAGTTGATGGTTAACCGGACATTTTATAATTTTTTACTGGGGAAGTTGTCTCCAATCTCTCTCTTATTATGCACCACTGAGTGATACAGTACAATGATTAATGCATCAGATGCATGTCTCAGAGTAACAAGATTCAGGTTCCCATCTGGCCATCCAAGTTTTACATCGTTTTGCAAAATCAGTTAAGGCTACTGCCGAGATGATTCTTTTGGAAATGACATTATAGAATTCCTTCATCATCTTTGTGCAGTCCGAGATTGTGCTGCATTTCTAATGACAGCATTGTCAGTGCAGGGCAATTTCGATAGTATTCATTCTCTGCCACCCTTTTGATTAAGCTATTGATTTTTCCCGCCTCCCATTTTCTATATATTTCTGTGATGATTTTATTCTGCAGATATCTTTGCTTATCTAGTGTTATCTGATACAATGTATCTGTCTAATTTTCACCACTTCTTTATTACACTGGTGTGTGTGTGTGTGTGTGTGTGTGTGTGTAGGTGGGTGGGCACATGCACACTCCGCTCTCATTTCCTTTAATTACTGAACTGATTCTCGAGTATAAAAAATGTCAACTGAAATGGCATTCACCTTTCATAACCAAACTGGATTGTTACACTAGCTTTTTAATTTGGAAATGGAATGTGGTTGGAGAGCATTTGACATACGCCACAATGTTATGTACTACAGTATTCTAAGATGATAGGGAGGAACATATTGCAGTGACTCTTGTAACTATCCTCTAGCTCTCTGTGTGTGGTAACTCTGATTTAGTTCAGATGTTATTTACAAATCCCTTAGATGTTCCTCTTGATAGGAGGGTTACTTCTAGCTTTGATAATTAATTTATGTATATTCGTATTTGTAAGTCGAGGGATCATATATGCTTAGGACTGAATTACTGTAGGCATATGACATAAATGAATAATTAACAGTTGTATTACCATACTACTGCAATAGAATAGATTTTGATGTGATCTTGTGTATTTTCTTTCGTTTACAGATGATATACTTATGCACTTATAGCTGAAAATTTATCATTAATATTACCTCCTGGAAGAAATTCCTCTAACTTTACATGCATATCTTCTGAAAAAATCTTTTCATTTATTTGATTGCAATCAATATTTATTTGATATATTCATCTCCTTCTTTCAGTTAAATGAAACTGATTCTGGATTTTTTTTTAATGGACAGGATGGTTATAATTAAACTTTTGTGGAACATTTGTGAGGACATGCAGAAGTGAAATAACAAATAAATATTTCAAAGAAACACAGTTTATTCTCCACATGAGATGGTACCATTTGCTAATTGCAAACAATATTTACGTTTCAGGCTAAAAACATTACTCAGTGGGATGATCATGTGTTGCCACAACATCCTGGAACCACACTAGAGATACTCTTTCAAAATTTTTCATAGTACTTTTCAAATGGTGGACCATGGAATATTCAGCTGTCATGACATAGTTCGTGCACGCTTGAAGATCACACATTGTGTCCAACATTCTCAGCCAAGGCAACAGTAACTTCTTCAACCACTCGTGGCACAATTGCCTGTTATCCTCTCCCAGGAACTATTCCCAGATCGCCAGTTAATTTGAACTTATGAATCATGTTCTTCAGCCTCGGTGCAGAAAGAGGACTTCCCCATATTCTTTAATGCTTTTATACTTGTGAACAACCGCAGCTCCATTGCTGTTGATAAAACAGTTTTATGAGTAAAGTCCTGGTCATCTTGTCCAGCATGATGCTAACACTACTGACAAGGCAAATTCTGCAGTGTTCAATCTGAGCACACACACACACACACACACACACACACACACACACACACACACACACACACACACACACAAAGTGATGATAGTGATGAAATTCTTTTTTCTATTACCACTATGTTACAAATTGAATGGAAATCGACAACATTTTGACTAAATCCAGCTACAATAAAAATAAGAAACAGTATTCTTTTATATGAATGAAATGCATTTGTCAGCTGGTCAGCACATTCACTGAAACTGAGTCTAGTGTGTTGCCCACAATCCTATCACTTGAACTGCCACCACTGCTTTATTAAAGGTTGCAAAACTCATCCTTTCCAGGTGTTGGCTGCTAGCTACTGTACTTATCCAAATGATGTTACATTTAACACAATAAGAGTGACTAAAAATTCCTTTCATTATTTTAAATTGTTCCATAAATTCATAGAAAAGATAGCGAATTTGACTAAACAGGCTCCTAGGAGGCTCTTCAAATGTCCAGCTACTAAAGAATGGTCCCTATTACTTACACAGCATTGAGAGTATTACAAGCTCTAAAGGCAAATGGTAGAGTTATCCAACCATAAGACCAGCAGACACTGCTCTTTACAGCCGATGATTTGCAATGCAAACTACACTGTATCAAACAACTATTGGATATTCCTCTAGTTTCATTTAATCTTTCTTTGACCCACACTGAGTTACTCCTAAAATTATAATCCTTATGTGATCATTAAAGATTAGTGCAACTTTTATTCTTTGCTTAGTCTTGTGTTCAAATGCTAAAATCTTAGTCAAATTCGGTTACTTTACCGTTCTGTAAAATTACCAATGTTCAGAACTCCATTAAATTGTAATTGAACATACTCCATAGACCAGAATTTATCACTGATTTTGCATGTCTTTAAAGAACCCTATAAAGTTGACTCACTCCTTAGGTGTTTGTTGCTTCAGACAGATCTGGATCAATATCTCAACTTAAACTGTGGTCAGCTCAAGACCAAAAGCTCAACTACTCTGCAACTGAGCCAATACTAAAACAATATGAAATCGTTTATTGTTGATAAAAGAATGACATTTTAGCATTTTTAACAATAGTTGTTTTGTAGTGGATGGCTTTTGTTGTATAACTTGGCAGCCAACTTCTCTATTGCATGTGATGATTTTCTATTGAGTTTCTGCCTTGCTGTTACACTTTAATGTCTGTATTCATTTCACTTCTCCCTTCGCTTTAGACATCTGTAAAACTTTTTTTCTTTTTTACAAAATTTTAGATCTGAAACATAAATATGTGCTCATACTAATGCAATATTAATCACTTATCATTGTTTTGTAATTGAGGTAATGGGACAATTTTTCTCATGACGAATACCATTCCACTTTGGGCTGTCGCACTAAGGCAAGGAAAATGAAAAAAACTTTTGAATGGAGTGTGTAGGAGAAGAAGGTATTAGTCGAATTAGAGAAGGGCGAATTTGAGAGTTTATTTTATGAAAGAGACAAGCAGATCAAGATAGAACAGCTGCACTATATTTATTGTTTTCACTAGTAGTGTTTGCTGTACATAAACGTGACAGTTTATTGCTTTATTCCAACACACGACACAGTGCTCTTAACAATTTTACATGCATGTAGTGTTTTTATGTGTTTTATATCACCTTCACATAGTACAAGGTTGACATTTTGCTATGTGTTTGGTTTACTTCTCACAATCTTTCAATCCCTTTCTTGTTTTATAGCAAGGAAAAATTACTGATTAGAATATGTTTACTATTTGAATATGACTGTAAAAACTAGGCCATTTATAAATTGGCAAAAAATTTGAGGAGGGGGGGATATTAGAGACAAAAGAATATAAGGGAAAAAATTACTTAAACAGTGAAACTGAAGTGGCAGCAACTAGAAGACAGTTATTGTCTATATAGAAGATTCTGACTGTAAACAATAGCCTAAAATGAAACTTGCACTAGCTGACAGTGGGAGAAATATCATCTCAGCAGATTAAAAAGCAGCATTTGACTTAAAGTAGTTCAAAGAGAGACAAAATAGTGTTTTCCAGAAATGACTGAAAAGACTGACAAACAATAAAATGTTTCTGTAGCTGATAAGTTTACAGTACCATTGAGGCAAAGGAAGAGGTGAAAAGTAAGAAAAGGTAAGGGAAAACTATAGGTGCTGGAGGAAACAAAAATGGCTCCAGGTCATGAATAAAAAGAGAGACAAAGTTTAGGAAGTTGTCATAAGTGCTGAAAAAAGTATGTGGTGGTAAGGAACTTTTCGCAATACTGTGCAGAAAAGTCATTCTGGACATGAACAAAGAGAATTTCAATAGGATAGAATGAGATATAATCAGTGAACAAACACATTGTTACTGTCTGTTTCATTGTGTATTGTTCTTTTTCATGAGCAACTCTACTGGATGATTTCCTTGTATAATAAAATAAAAAAATTTTTTTTCATTACCCTTCCCACTCTTTTTCCATTTTTACATGTAAAGAAACTTGAGTTTCCAAAAGCCAGCAGTCAGTTTGTTCATCAGAGTGATACTGTTCACCTGTTAGTGCCTATCTGTATGGTAAGTAAACATATGTTTTCTGGCTTTATGTTGCACCACAGAGCAATTTCGAACACATCTATTTTCATTGTAAGGTCATTGTCACTTCAGTAATTAATGTCATTTACACTGATGTCAGTTTTATAAGTTTGTGCTTGTATACTAAGGGGAATATAAAGGAAACGCCATACATTTGCTTGGTTATTATATGGTTCATTCGTCAAAGCAGAGAAGAGAAAGTGGAAAACATATTCATCCAAAAGTTATAACTCGTGGTTCAACAACTGATTCATTTTGAATTAACAGATACAGCTTCTGTAGCTAATCTTGCTAACACATCCTAGCGTCCACTCTAGAGTTTGGTTTGAATTCTAATGGTAGCAGAAATTTCAGTCACCAAAATTTGGTTGGGCGGACCTGACTTGCAATTGCTGGTCACTAGATTGTGTGCCATTGTTATGAGGCAAATGCCAAGGCCGTCTGTAGTCTCTCATGGAGTAGGGGTCACCAGAATACTGATAATGTGTCACCAGATGGGGATGTTAAGCTAGATGTGCACCTTGGTCTTATTCAAGAGGGGTGGGTTATGGAGTTGCATTAAGTTATCCTCTCTCACACCTCTTAATTTCTGTGCCCTTCTTTAACAGCAATACAAATATGACACTGCACTGAACGAATACTCACCACAGTCGTATATGTGGCAAAGGTACATAATCACAGTTCATTGAGAGGTAATAGGAAAGCACCAGTAAACCACCTCCATCAAGAGACTCACAACATAGTACTGTGGGATTCAGTGTGTAGTGTGCAATCGAGTGAAGAGTGACTCTGGGATCTGCTTTCTGTTATTTATATGCTTGGGGCAAAGCTAGATTTCATTTCATCATTGCATTTTTAAGTGCCAAATACGTGTAGTAACTCTTCTGTTCCCCTTTTCCTAAAATGAATAAAAACATAATTAAATGCAAGTCCACAAAATATTTACTTTGTTAATAGTAACAGCAACAATCATAATAATTGGTGTTGTTATTTTGATTGTGATTAAGCAATTTATCTTATGAATAGAAAACTTTTGCATTTATCATTTAATGTTAGAACTCAAATTCCTGTAGCTCTTAACTACATTACTTTAACCCAGTATGTGGTTTTTGTGATTAAAGGAAATTATGATTGTCATTGTGGGTGGTTTTCCGAAATATTATGTTCTGCAGAATTTGCAGGTGGCAGTTTTCACAGTAGTATATAAAAGGTCCTAGGATCTAAATGGATTCAGATGCAATTTTTATAACTGAATAGCTGAAAAATATGATTTTTTTGTCATTTTTTATGACAGAAAATAACTCTTAAATCATAAGAAATGTCATTGTGACTAATTAGTGTGCTATTGAATGAGGGGGGGGGGGGGGAGGGTTGAAAGTAATGCTTTTACATTCGAGTACCAATATATTATTTATTTATTCACCAAAAGTTGAACTCTGCTTTAAGTAATATAGATAAGCACAATTAGTCTTCGGTAATAGCTGTAGCTAGTGTGATCAGTAGATCCAGGGGCCCAATTTTGTACTCTTAGTTTTGTCATGCCATTTGGATGTCACTCAAGCACAGCAACAGACAGTGCCAAAATTATCATCTCAATTACACCATGTCTGAATATATAAAGAAACTTTCAAATATCAGTAGCGCGATAATAGCAATGTATTTTGAATATTTACTGCCATTTGATTTACTGAAGTTTGGCAAATTAAAGATTTTCAGAAGATAAATATGTATTGCTGCTACTTTTCTGATTTGTAGGTGGCCTGTAGGTATTTATGCTTTATGCTCTTTGCCAGAAATTGGAAAAGATACTTACATCAGCTGAGAAGCTACTCTATTTATTTATGCTCTATTAGTTAATTTGTCAAGACTATTGGTTGCATGTATGTGCCCTCTGAGTTAAACAGATAAATGTGCATCAATCTAGCCTGTACATCAGAATGTAAAATTTGTATTAAAGTAATAGATTATGTACATTTTTACTTAATTCTGTAATGCCCATTTATAAAAGCTGTCCTTGCTCTTGACAGGTTGTTCTAATTGCACTTTTTTTGTTGAAAACTGAGAGCACTTGTTAGTTCCAGTTCTGTGCAAAAGATTACCAGTAAAAAGCATGCAAAGTTTGAAATTTCTTCTTGAAAAGAAAAATGTAGAACAGAAGCAGAGAGCTTCTATAATGTGTATGTGGGCACCTAGTATGAACTGGTGGCATGCGTGCTGCTTATTCCCTTCCTCTTCTCGTCCCCAGGTCTCAGTCGTTCCGACATTCGAGCTCGGTCCACTCGAGTGTAGTGAACGTGGGGACCAGTTTATCAGCTCATCCTTTGTTACCACTGGGGGATAATGCTGTCGGTAGGTGCCACACTGCATGTTTCAATTAACACTAATGATATCCCTGTTCTCAACAGGTATCCAGTATGTCCCCACATACTATCAGAATTTTTGTTTAATGTTTGTGTTTAAATCCTGAAATTTTACTTACTTACTTTAATCCTTGAATGTTTTTATGTGGTTCATTGCATCATTTTGTGAATGTAATAATTTACATTGTTTCAGTATATGTATGTAGTTCATGAATGCTTGTATTACTTTTATTTTCAAGTGAATGCATCTGTTACATTAATACATAGCTTTAGCAGATAGGTTATTTGACTGTTACCTTCCTTTCATGGTCTGTAAAGAAGTGTTTTTCATATGATTCATGTTTTGTTACTTTTTATTTTCTCAGTTGTTACCTTTACATTTTAAGCATGTTTTATCTATGAATACTGTTGACTATTGAAGGGAAATGAATTTCTTTTTTTCTTTTTGCAATTTTTGGTTGTGTCTTGTGAATATTCATACACAGTTTTTACTTATATTTATCTGCTCTGAAAAAATTGTTCTCTCACCGCTGCCTTGATAATCACGGAGAGGTTTCTGTAGAATTTTCTAGAAGAGAAAGTAATAATAGCTAAACATAACTACGTGACATTAAGGAAGTCTGTTCATTCTGACATTTTCTATTGTTACAAAATAGCATTATTACTTAGTAACCTTAAACAATCTTACATTCAGGAAATCTAGGAAATGAGGAGAGAATACCATTAAAAAACAGACTATTAGTATTTGAGGTAAATTGCATAGGAAAAGTATTTGAGATAAATTGCATAGGAAGGCATACAGTATGTTATAGATCTTGATGTCAGAATCGGGAAAATACTCAGATAACAATCAGCCAATATTGTTGCAGGAGTAATTATGAATTCAGAGGTGCTACTGTTTGTGGGGCTAGTTGTGTGTCCTGCAGTGCTTGAGTGCCGTGCTTAATTGGCATGACAACTAATTCACACTAAAATTACTTTCATTATCAAATTAATAATTAGTGCCAGGTTAGGCACTAAAATGCATACTGTATTTAACAGTACGACACTATTGTATTTATAATGTGACTCCTGAATATATTTCCATACTAGTTACTTTTTTAAATTTTTTTCACCATATGTTTCAAATTTGTGTCTATAGAATGATTATATATATGTAGTGATAATGTATAATATTTCAATTACGGTACTGGCCTTGTTACTTCTTCTTTTGTTGCTGGTACTGCTAAAGGCTGTTATGGAGTACATTTGAGTTTGTGTATAGTCTAAGGGTAATGATGCAGTTTAACCCCATGTATAACTTTATGTTTGTCAGTATCACTGTGGTTTGGAAAACTACTTATTTTTAAATAGAAAGTAATGTTTGGGAACAGACAGTAGCGTAAACTCAAATGACTTGTTTCAGAAGTAGTGAAAATACATTTTAAGGACAGCCGAACTTCAATAGCTTGCATTTCATGTTTATTTGTTGTGGAAGAATTCACAGTAAACTAAATGTCCTTGGTTTTCACAAACTATTTTTTGAGTGATGAAGGCTCTTACTAGCTGGTCCATTTACATTTTTCCACTTAGTATGTGCTCAGGGTGTCTCTTCAAGCACTCTCCTACCAAACGAAAGTTGGCTAAAGCTTTGTTTTTTTTCTTCTTTGCAAGGATTTGCAACTGCCTTTATTGGTGGTAGGAGCTTTTGGGCACCAAAAACGATCATCAGCTAAATAAGGAACTTTATTTACATAATTACTACTGTATTTGAGTTGATTATGAGGTGTGGCACGTTGACATAATGCTTTAGAAATTTGATATCTACTGGCCCTGAAAGTTGTCCCTTTCATTTTTACTCCAACAGCATAAGAATCCTGCTAGTGTAAAAAAGAGAAGGTGTGTCTTAAAGTACAAACCATTTGTAGCTAATTGAGCATAGACATAAAGATATACTTTGCATGAGAAATTGCAGTGTATCTGTCAGTATTATCCAGTAGCTAACAATCCATGGTTAAAAGGAAGGAAGGAGTAAATATTAGCATTTAATGCCTTGTTGACAATGGGGCATGAGAGATGGAGCACAAGCTCAGATTAGGAAAGGGCAGGGAAGGAAATTGGCCATACCCCTTTGAAAGGAACTGTCCCAGCATTTGCCAAGAGCAATTTAGGGAAATACAGAAAACTTAAATCTGAATAGCCAGATGGGGATTTAAACCATTGTCCTCCTGCACGGAATAAATAAAAAAAGTTTGTGTACAGACAACTTAAGATATGGTTCTTTTTATAAACAAATTTGATGCTTCCAGTACTGATGAGTGTAAGAAAGGATAAGTTTTTGATTTTAAATGTGGGAAGATTGTGATAGTGGATTGTTGGAGAACTTGGATTTTCACCATGTGACATGTCCTTTTCTGAACGGGAAATTCAGAGACCGGTGGTGATTATAAAACATTCAGCTTCTTTCTGTACTTTTAGATTTCAAGCATTATGTACAATTTTAAATAAGTTGTCATTTTCCTGGGATCTGCATAATTTGTGGTGTCTTTCCTCCACTGCCTGATGTAAGAGTAATTTTTATGCCTGGAGGTGTTCTATAGTTAAACATTAAATTTACTCATTGTAATTGTGTGAGCATAGATTGTAACTCACCTGATGAGTTACTGAACATCATATAGGTTCTCAGAAAAGGATAATAAAGTGCTAAGCTTTCACACAAAGTGCAGAGCTATGACTCCCCCTCTTCTAAGAGCCAGAAAAATATTGGATGTGAAGTCTTTAGATTTATAATCTGAGTCTTAACCACTTAGACTTTATTGGTCAGAAGATTTTATCCACATCTGTCAATTTGTTGATGATCTGATTAGGAATGGGATAACTTTCTTTGTGCAGAAACTTTCATTGTGAATATCTCCAAAGCAGTGGAGGACATTATTTGCAGTAGTGGCTTATTCTACATTTAAGTTATTTTTTTGGGTCATTTTTTGACATATTTTTATTCCTTTCTTGTGTCCTTCAGAGTTAATATGTGGTTTTCATTCATTTAATTGGTGTGATTTTATTGGGAGACATATGACAGGAAACACATTCTAGATTCTAAAACTGACAGTACTGTCTTATATCCTGTTTTCTTCATCGGAGTTTCTCTTTATAGTGCATTTTATTTGTATAAATCTCCTTAACGACTTTATTGGGTCAATGGTTGAGCTTATGTATGCTTCTTATTTGTGCTCCAATTAAGCATACTGGGAACATATGTGAGATAACGTATTTGCATGCTTCTCATTTTTACATTTTTTCATTTCATTTAGTTTCATATTACATATGTCTGTTTTGCAAAAACTGATGAATTCTTCATTTTTTAAAATTCACCCTCCTGTAAAAAAAATAGAGAATCAACATTTTCCAAAATAATTTAATTGAATAGATAAAAGCTCTACTCACCAAGCAGTGGCAGAACATGCATACAAAAGAAGGGTGTAGTTAGGCAAACTTTCGGAACCAGTGATTCCTTCTTCAGGCAGAAGGGTTGGGAGAGGGGTGGTGAAAAATAGACAGGTAAGACAATGAAGGATGTAGAAAACTAAAATGGAGTGAAGAAAAGAGTAGTTGCTGTAAAGAAATGCTGAGACGGGAGAAATTAACGTAGATTAAGGCCAGGTGGGTGGCGAGAACCGAGGACATGTTGTAGCGTTAGTTCCCACCTGCAGAGTTCTGAGAAACTGGTGTCTGGGGGAAGAAACAAGATGGCACATGTAGTGAAACAGGCACTGAGGTCATGACTGTCATGTTGTAGAGCATGCTCTGCAACAGAATATTGTGTGTTGCCAGTATACATCCTCTGCCTATACCCATTCGTCCTAATTGATAATTTGGTGGTAGTCATGCTGATGTAAAAGGTTGAAAAATGTTTCCATAACAGCTGGTATATGACGTGTCATTTCACAGGTGGCTCTCCCTTTGATAGTATATATTTTGCAGTTACAGGGCAGCTATAGGTTGTGGTAGGAAGGTGCATAGAGCAAGTCTTGCAGCAGGGATGGTCATAGGGGTGGGGTAGGGAGATGGGTGCAGGAGGAGGATAGGGTCTGACAAGAATATTGTGGAGATTGGGAGGGTGACAAAAAGCTATTCTAGGTGTGGTGTACAAAATTTCAGACAGAGTCGATCTCAGTTCAGGGCATGATTTTAGGAAGTCATTGCCCTGTCGAAGTAGCTGATTAATACATTCCAGACCAGGATAATACTAAGGCACCAGTGGCGTGGTTTGAATTTTTTTTTTGGAGGGATCAGCAGTACCAGGACTGGATGTGAGATGGCCTGTGATATTTGCCTTTGAACTAAGCTGGTGGGGTAATTACGTGCATTGAAGGCTGAAGTGAGGTGAGAATGGTGGTATATTGCTGTAAAGAGTGTGCGTCTGAACAAATACATTTGTCTCGAATGCCAAGGCTGCATGGGAGGGAACGTGTTACATGGAAAGGATGACAATTGTCAAAATATAAGTACTGTTGTTTCTTTATAGGTTTAATGTGGACGGAAGTGTGTAGCTGACCTTCAGTGAGGATGAGATCAACATCAAGGAAAGTGGTGTGGGATTTGGAATAGGACTATGTGAAATTTAATTTGGAGAAGGTATTCAGACGTTCCAGGCATTTTAACAGATCAGCCTCACCATGAGTGCATACGGTAAAGATGTCATCAATGTATTTAAACCAAACCAGGGGCTGAAGACTTACGGATGCCAGGAAAGCCCCTGGTTTGGTTTAGATACATTGATGACATCTTTACTCTATGGACTCGTGGTGAGGCTGGCATGTTAAAATTCCTGAAATATCTGAATAACTTCTCCTTTCTTTCACCTTTAAGCTCTCGGGTTTTCAAATCTCGTCCGATGCAGTCCCCAACAACCAGTCTTTCCTTCACATCCTGTGCAGTATGTCTCCCCTGACCCGTGGTTCTGGGTGACTTTCCCAAAATCTTTCCCTTTTTCTAGACCTCTCCAGTCCTCCTCCTTCACCCGCTTCCTTCACCTTCAACCCTTCTGCCCGAAGAAGGAGCCACTGGCTCTGTAAGCTTGCCTAGTTACAATCTTCTTTTATGTGTGTGTTCTGACACCACTTGATGAGCAGATTTTTTATATGACCTCTGTTAGACATTGTTGCCCATTTTCAAGTATTTTTCACTAAATGTAAATGTAGGCTCCCGTGGCCATTGTCACAGTCAGTAAAATTCTTCTGGGTTTGATGCCGCATTATCATCTGTAAAATTCCGACATTTTGGCGTCTGTTGCAAGGCGCCTTCCTCAGATGCCTAAACGTCAGAATTTTACAGGTGACATCCCAGAAGAATATTATTGACTGTTTTTCACTAATTATATTAATGAAATTCTGAATGTATTTGTGTGCTCTTTGGCTTCATGGTTATTATGGAGGACCCTTCATGTGAAATTGGCCATCAGACTAGAACCATCTACAGGCATATTCTTGACAAATGAGTAATCCATGACTCATCTCGTTGTTTTGGCCTGTTCAAACTTCTCTTATCATCTGAGTTCCCAGTATAACTTGCTGGACAGCACTCCTAGGGATAGTGTATTTCAGAAAATGGGTTAGCCACAACCTGTTGTTTGTTTGTAGTATGAATCTTTTACCCCGTAGCATCCTGCAGGAGTTACTTCCTGTCATCTGTAATTTGTTTGCTGTGTTGTAGTCTTACCTGTTTTCTTTCCTTTTGAATTTTTATTTTGTGTTAGCTACCCATAAATCAGAACAAATAGAAAGCTAGTGCTGAGCACTGTTAATTTTTGTTTGTTGGGTCATTAATAATGTAGGATGAATGAGAAAGTGACAGTTAGTGCTGGCCGTAGTTTGCTCCTCTGAAACAGCAGTTATAGAACAGAAGGCATATTGTACCCTTCCTGTAATTAGACCATAATTAATTCACCATTCTATATGAGACTTCAGAGAAGTTAGACTTACATTTGGATCTTAGTTTTTAAAACCAGTAATACGTCAACTCCTCTCTCCTTCAAGCAAAATTCCAGTAATGAAGCACATGAATTGACTTTTTCTTGGTCAGATGCCTTCCCTGAACAACATTTTAAGGACTTCTCCCATCAATCATTTTCGTACAATGTTGTGAGCTCTGGAGCCTGCTGTGCTACAGCTTATTGTATGAGCATTGTAATCATACAGGTTTTTCTCAAGGTTATGTGAAGTTTTTCAGTGTGAATCTCAAGGACCTTTTTTGCAATATTCATTTTTAGCATTCCGTATCGTAATCAATAAAAATTAAACTCTTGTAGCAGTGGTTCCCAACCTGGGGGTGATTACTCCCTGAGAGGTAAAATGAAATTTTGTGAGGGGTAAAAACGAAAGGGTTTCATTCTGATTCTGTCACAAAACTAAATTATTTTTAAAAGATCTGTGCTACTATCACAATTTGGTAAGATTAATATTGACTATGTAAGTTAACAATAATTATTTTTTTCTCAGTTGCTAGCATTATGGAGATCACAGATTTCTCCCAGAGTCCACCTATCACACATATGCTTTGTGCTTTGTACCATACATTGATCATGGCAAAAGCAAGACATATATGTAGCAAATGCATAATACCTCATGAAAATGTCTTCTCCATGTTATAGATAGTTTGTGCAGTAGACCAGAAACTGCTTCATTGCTCACTTTGAAACAGATAAATAAACTAATTGACATTATATATAAAAACAAAGATGAGGTGACTTACCGAACGAAAGCGCTGGCAGGTCGATAGACACACAAACAAACACAAACATACACACAAAATTCAAGCTTTCGCAACAAACTGTTGCCTGACTTACCTTAGGGAAAAAAAGGACAGGTATACACTTGCACACACGCACATATCCATCCACACATACAGACACAAGCAGACATATTTAAAGGTCTTTAAATATGTCTGCTTGTGTCTGTATGTGTGGATGGATATGTGCGTGTGTGCGAGTGTATACCTGTCCTTTTTCCCCCCTAAGATAAGTCTTTCCGCTCCCAGGATTGGAATGACTCCTTACCCTCTCCCTTAAAACCCACTTCCTTTCGTCTTCCCCTCTCCTTCCCTCTTTCCTGATGAGGCAACAGTTTGTTGTGAAAGCTTGAATTTTGTGTGTATGTTTGTGTTTGTTTGTGTGTCTATCGACCTGCCAGCGCTTTCGTTCGGTAAGTCACCTCATCTTTGATTTTATATATAATTTTTCCCACGTGGAATGTTTCCTTCTATTATATTGATATCATTAATTTGAATCCAACAATAAACTAATTGACAGCATGACAACAGTATGCAGAGTGTCCCAGGAGGAGTGGTGAATATTCAGGGATATGACGGGAACAATCATTTGAAGCAAAAAAGGTATAGTAAACATAGGCTCTAAAATGCATACCTTAAGAGCTATCAGCACTTCTTCATCTTTGATACTGTGAAAAACATGTCATCTACTGCGGGCTCTTTGCTTTTCACATTTTGAGAGGTGGTAGTATGGACCAAAACAAGAAAAAGAAGTCCCGTAAACACAGGCTATAATGTGCATACCATATGAGCTCTGAGTACTGGTTCATATTTCTAGTGTGAAACACCTCTCTCCTACTGAACAAGTGCCTATGGTGTTTAAGTTATGTACTTTAGAGTCCATGAGTACTAAAGAGTTTTTTCTTATTTGGGTTCATACTGTCTCCTCCCAAAACATGGAAAGCAAGGAGCTTGCAGGCAAAGAAATTTGTTTCACAGTATTGAAGATGAAGTAGTAGTTATAGCTCTTGTTGTAGAGCCCATGTTTACTACGACTTTTCTGATGCTGTACATAGTATTATTATTATTACTATTATTACTACTATTATTAGAATGGACAGACACAAAGCCTTAACAGCCTGAAGTCTTCCAATTCCTGCTAGTTCAAAATTGAGGAATCCAGTAATCAAATGATTTACAAACAATAAGTATAGTCCACACACGTTAACTTGGTTCATTTAAATGAAGGTGCAGGTGAAGTGCCACTAGGGAAAGTAGTAGTACAGGAGAAGTGTGTTTTGCAACAAGTGCCTACCCTTACTGTTACTAGTTAGCACTGGGAATTCTCTCTCTCTCTCTCTCTCTCTCTCTCTCTCTCTCTCTCTCTCTCTCTCTCTCCCTCTCTCTCCCCCTCCCTCCCTCCCCCACCCCACCCCACCCCTACCCCTCCCCCGCACCGAATGCTACCCATGAAACTTGGAAAAGAAATGTGGGATTCAAGATTTATAGATGTGAAAGTGATTTTTGATTATGATAGCAATGAAAATAAAAACAAGTAGTTGTAAATTCCAGGACTGAATAACAATATTGTTGTTAAAACAAGTAACTGAATGGATCTGGAACATGATTTATGATGTGCACTCGCTGAAAACAACTCAAATATAAAAATGGTTTTTAGTCATAAGCATTACCAATTGTCTCATTGGCTCATTAGTTTCTGACTCAATAAAACTTCCAGAAAACAAAATATCATTCATCTTCCACTATTTTTTAAAATAAAAGTGTTCAAAGAAAGTTCTTTTTCATTCTGATGTTTAGTCAGGTGCTGACATTGGTGATGGTGGGGGAGGGGGGGGGGGAATGGTGGTAAGGTGTAGATGGGGGTATTGTCTAAGATTTGGTGGCACTCAGGGTAATGGTGCAAGAAAGTCTGGGGAACATTGTCTTCTAGGAACACTTTGTTTGTCTATCTGCCTGCGTGTCTGCCTGTCCGTCTGATTGTTAAAAACCCTTTTTCTTAGGAAAGAGTGGGGATATGAAATTGAAATTTATGTCACATACTAAGATCTACAGTCCCTTAATGGTGTAAAAATTTGAAGCTTTGAAGTCAATGCAGTCAGAAGATATAGTCATTTATGTCGCATACTTTGGTACTCACAAACTCAACACATCAAAACCTGTAGGGTATTTCTTGTTGGCCTAGACTCACGAAATTTGACAGGAAGCAAAGTTTCACAGTACAACTAAAGGAAAGAGTCTGGAAGTTGTGACTGTAATTATTTCACATGGGGAAGGAAAAAAAAAAGAAAAAAAAAAAAAAAAGAATGATTGTCATTTGTACGCTGACTCTGTCTGTTAAGATGGCTTTTCCTCAGGAACAGATAGACATAATCAAGTTCAAATTTATGTCACAGCTTCTAAGACAATGCAATCAGAAGATATGGCCATTTGTGTCACATATGTAGATACACACAACTCACTCATTAAAACCCATTGACCTAGAATCATGAAATTTGGCTAGAAGCAAGGTTTCAGAGTACAGGTAAAGGAAATAAATCAGAAATTTGTCAATATGTAAATCTACCACATGAAAAAACATTCCTTTTGCCATTTATTATCCGACTTCAAACTTAAAGTTAAAACATTCTCGAAATGGTACCGATTGGCTGTCGTGTCATCCTCAGCTCTTAGGCATCAATGGATGCAGATACGGAGGGGCATGTGGTCAGCACACCACTCTCCGAGCATATATAAAAATATATAAATAAAAATAAGTCTTTCTTGTACCTGGCCAATTTTTTCCATACATTGTTTTAATTATTATGCTGATAACTGTAATGCTGGACATTGTTTATAATTTTCATCAAATCTTTTGTGTGTGTGTGTGTGTGTGTGTGTGTGTGTGTGTGTGTCATGTTTTTTGTTGTATTGTAACATATCCCACCACTTCAGCAAAAAGGCACATTGTTCTTCTGAAGTAATGTAGTGTTTCTTCAGGTTTGGTGCATTTTCCTGTTCTCTATAGTTGGAAACAGTTGTCAGATTTCTCAAAGCTGATAATGTGTCATTAGTCTGAAAAAATCGTAGAAATGTGGCTGGATGAGCTAATCAAAAGCTACCAGTTGTGTTGACCGTTAACTCCCTGCCAATTCTGAAAGTTCTTAAATTTCACATTTGTCATTTGTTGTTCATGTTCAGTAGATCTCATCAAGAAGGAAAATCTTCAGGGATATGGAATCAGTCAAAGTATACATTAATTACTATTTTTGGAAAATTAATCTCAAAACTGTAACAATAATACATTATTGCTTTATTGATAAGGATATTTTCTGGAAAATTGATTGCAGACTGTAATAACATCAAATTATCTCACTTTATTGATAAGGATTTCCAGTTTCTTAGTTCATGTTGGAGGGGACCTTGTTGAAGGTCTTTGTACCACTGCACGTAACTCCACTCCAAACCCCAGACAGATGGGCAAAGTCAACATGAATACAATTTTTGTCAAGTTGTAATTGGGTGCTGTATTGGGGCTAAAATCCAGGCATGTGCATTTCACAGCATTGTAGGCAGGTATTGAGTTCTGTCATTTAAATTTTTTAGCAGGCAAGGAGCTAGGAGTGGTAAGGTGCCAGTAAAAAACCACTTTTTCAGGAAAAGATTAATTTATTAAATAAGAATTTCTCCAAGCTGTTTTTTAGATTTAAAAAAATGTGAAATCAAGCTTAAATAAATGCAAGAAATGACCAATAAATATTTAATATTTTAATTTTAAATTGAAACTAGAAATGCTAAGATAGTGCAAACCTTGACCTCACTGGTTATACCACCATGTAAATTCAACAAGGCACAATATGACTTCAGTAGCAACTAAAACAGACAAAAACATTTTAGTTAAGACATGTTCCCAAAAATATACATCAAGCATCAGAAAACATATTTCGTTAATGGTTCAGTTAACACCTGTAAAGACAGGAAATCAGAACAGCCAATTAACTACTATTAAACAATGTGTAATGTAGACCTGAAAATATTATTTCATTGCTCATAAATAATGAAGTAAAATGCAAATCTCAGCCAAAGAACAAGTAGCAATGTGCAGAGCTTGATTTTAAATTGAGATCACTCAGCCTAAGTTTATAAAAGAATGTATAAATAAGATTTAACGAGAAGCCACACAAGGCTTCACTACTAACAGTAATCGGTAAAATTAATCTTGAGTACCAGACTCAATTGCATAAAGGTAGGGCAATAGGGCAAATAATATTCACAAATTATGAACTAGTCTCAAACCTGATAGACAGAAATAACAATGGGACTGGGTGTTTGTGTTGTTTTTATCATCATCATCATCATCATCATTGATGACAGTGGCTGATCAGTATTGTTCACTAACCAATTGATGATGAGCAAGCAGAGACACACATATGTTCACCCACTGATTTTTGTGATTTTGGCTTAGAGCATGCGGTACCCATACATGTGATTTTTGAACTTCTACCAATGCATACATATGTTGCACGATAGTAGAATGATCATAATTCATCACATTCGCCAATTCTGTAGTACACTGACAAGGATCATTGTGGATTAATGTGCTTAAACAGTCTTCATCGAATCGCAAAGGTTTTCTTGAACATGGAGAGTCGCTAATGTCAAAACAATCCTCCTTCAAATGAGAGAACAATTTTCTTGGCATGCTCTGTCCAATAACATTATCCCCATACACAGAAAAAATGTTTCTGGCTGTCTGTGCTGCTATCACCTGTCTGTTGAACTCAAACAGAAGGATGTTCCAGTTTCTTCACATGACACTTCTTTTTCTAGTGTATACAGCTCCGTTCACTTTCTCCAAATGACACATTATGTTAACTCAAATAGCGAAAGTGAATTGCAAATAAAAGATGATAATCAATAAATAGAACCATAGTAACCAGAAAACCAACTTGCAGAACAAAAAAATGACAAATTTATGCACCAACGTTATAATATAAAATGAACTTGCAAAATTATTTACATTATATCTGTAGAGTAAAAGAATTTATCACAAGTTCAACAATAAAATAATTTAACTTCCTGGCAGATTAAAACTGTGTGTCGGACCGAGACTCGAACTCAGGACCTTTGCCTTTCGCGGGCAAGTGCTCTACCAACTGAGCTACCCAAGCATGACTCACGCCCGGTCCTCACAGCTTTACTTCTGCCAGTACCTCGTCTCCTACCTTCCAAACTTAACAGAAGCTCTCCTGCGAACCTTGCAGAACTAGCACTCCTGAAAGAAAGGATATTGTAGAGACATGGCTTAGCCACAGCCTGGGGTATGTTTCCAGAAAGAGATTTTCACTCTGCTGCAGAGTGAAAATCTCATTCTGAATAAAATAATTGTTTTAGTGGTATAGAAAGGAGTTGGACAAGTCATAAAAAGCTATAGACCTTTCACTTTCCTCTCTGTAATGTACAAGATATTCTCTAAAATTATTAACAGCAATATATGTTTAAAAAATGGATTTAAATGCAAAACAGGAACAAGCTGAGGTGCTTATAGCACATTGATGCCATTACAAGTCGTTAACAAAATTAAGAGTCTGAGCAGTGAGTGACAGTTATTACATTGTCTGGTATTAAATCATTTTGACAAAGCTTTCAAAGCTGTTTTCATAAAATCTGTTCTAAAAAATCTTGTGAAGTGAAACCTGTGCTAGTATGTAAATAATACACTACTGGCCATTAAAATTGTTACACCACAAAGATGACGTGCTGCAGACGCGAAATTTAACCAACAAGAAGAAGATGCTGTGATATGCAAATGATTAGCTTTTCAGAGCATTCACACAAGGTTGGCGCTGGTGGCGACACCTACAATGTGTTGACATGAGGAAAGTTTCCAACCGATATCTCATACACAAACAGCAGTTGACCGGTGTTGCCTGGTGGAACATTGTTGTGATGCCTGGTGTAAGGAGGAGAAATGCGTACCATCACGTTTCCGACTTTGATAAATGTCGGATTGTAGCTATTGTGATTGCAGTTTATCGTATAGTGACATTGCTGCTCGCTTTGGTCGAGATCCAATGACTGTTAGCAGAATATGGAATCGGTGGGTTCAGGAGGGTAATAAGGAATGCCGTGCTGGATCCCAACAGCCTTGTATCACTAGCAGGCGAGATGACAGGCATCTTATCCGCATGGCTGTAACGGATCGTGCAGCCATGTCTGGATCCCTGAGTCAACAGATGGGGATGTTTACAAGACAACAACCATCTGCACGAACAGTTCGACAATGTTTGCAGCAGCATGGACAGTCAGTTCGGAGACCATGGCTGCGGTTACCCTTGACGCTGCATCACAGACAGGAATGCCTGTGATGATGTACTCAATGATGAACTTGGGTGCACAAATGGCAAAACGTCATTTTTTTGGATGAATCCAGGTTCCTGTTTACAGCATCATGATTGGCGCATCAGTGTTTGGCGACATCGCAGTGAACGCACATTGGAAGCATGTATTCGTCATCGCCATACTGGCGTATCACCCGGCGTGATGGTATGGAGTGCCATTGGTTACACGTCACAGTCACCTCTTGTTCGCATTGACTGTACTTTGAACAGTGGACGTTACATTTCAGATGTATTACAACCCGTGGCTCTACCCTTCATTCGATATCTGCGAAACCCTACATTTCAGCAGGATAATGCACAACCGCATGTTGCAGGTCCTGTACGGGCCTTTCTGGATACAGAAAATTTTCGTCTGCTGCCCTGGCCAGCATATTCTCCAGATCTCTCACCAATTGAAATCGTCTGGTCAATGGTGGTCGAGCAACTGGCTCGTCACCATATGCTAGTCACTACTCTTGATGAACTGCGGTATCGTGTTGAAGCTGCATGGGCAGCTGTACCTGTACGTGCCATCCAAGCTCTGTTTGACTCAGTGCCCAGGCGTATCAAGGCTCTTATTATGGCCAGAGGTGGTTTTTCTGGGTATTGATTTCTCAGTATCTATGCACCCAAATTGCGTGAAAATGTAATCACATGTCAATTCTAGTATAATATATTTGTCCAATGAAAACCCGTTTATCATCTGCATTTCTTCTTGATGTAGCAATTTTAATGGCCAGTGGTGTATATGCATAAATGCTGCAGCTTCCATTAGATTTCATCAGGATAGTGGGAAGTTCAGGACTGACCAAGGATTTGGAGGTTTTAGATCCTTAAACTGGGTATATGAACATACTAGTCAGTCTGATTTTAAATGTAGCTGAATAAGGCAGGAAATTCCATTACATGCGGAACAGACAAAAATTCCATTTAAAATCTGTTTGTGGAGCCATGACTGACAGTCATCATTAGCAGCCATTTCACATTCTGAGAAGTATATCAAAATATTCGGATTTGGATTTGTTATTTTGTGTTATGGTTGAACCATTGTAATAAAAATGACAAGGCTTATTGTGAACAACAGTACTATTTACAAACACCCATGAAATTTTTGATCATTTGTCATCTGTTCCTTAGTGTTGCAGATTGATGTGAATGACCAGCACAGACTGACCTAAGGACGCATTTATCTTGGCGTTCAACACTCTTCAATACTTCTTCTCTAGTAAAGCAGCAATTCATGGCTATGATTCATTTAAAAGATCATGCTGAGAAGAAGATATCTTTGGAGCTCCTCTGAAAGTACCTGAACCGTGGAAATTTGGTCACTCTTCTGCAACTCAAGAGACATGTTCTTGAGGCACTGACTCACCTAATGGCCTTTCAATAATATTGTTCTACATAACTACTCACTGCTCCTCTTCCTTCCATTGCAATATCACTTCTCTCTCACTAATTAGCTGTTGCAAAACTGTTTGCAGCAACACAAGAGTTTGTCCATATTGTGTGTCTGAACTTGCCGAATATGAACAGAGGAAGACTGTGACATTCCTTAGTGTTCTGTGGAAAAATCTTATTATTTGGAATTCATTGCTTAACAACTTCTGTAGAGCTGTCATGCCTGCAGAAGGGAACACAACACCAAGCTGTAGCTGAACTAAACATGGTTGACAGACGGTGGACAAGACACAGACAATGACAATACCAAAGCATCACATCAGTGAAATGCAAAGTGGAAACCATCATCACGATGATGTCAACAGCCCAATAGCAAAGAGAGAGATAATCTGAATCACTACCAGAGAGAAAGACCAAGCGCTAAGTGAGATTGTTATCCAATAGTCCGTAGTACAGCGATTATAATAACGCACAATAACAGAGGAAAGTACAGAGCTGACTGACAGTTCCCTGGATGGCCATATTTACATTAGACATGAGGACCACAATTGGCCAGCGTATTCACATGGCGAGACGTGTGGTGCACTCACATTATGAGCGCAATGCTGTGGCAGGACTGTGTCCTCTAATGGCCATCTAGGTCCATTACCTCCAGCAAGCATTCAACTTTCATGGAGCTGGATACCAGAAGAAAAAATCCTTATTGGTATTTTAAGAGATTTTGATTAGCTTATCTCAGATTTCAGACTAGAACATTATGTCTAAAGAATAAATGTCGCCATTATTTCATGCAAAATTATTGGTTCATACTTTATAATTTTTATCCGTGCTCTGGAATATATTTCTCATGGAAATAGACATTCGTTTGCAATATAACATACACAAAACTATGACAAACTGTATTCTATTTACTTAGAGGCACAAAATTAATCAGCATGAATGAATGTTGATAGAAAGACTACCATTCTTTATCTATTGGAAGGGATGAAGGGTTGGTAATGCACTGATCAGTCCCTCTTACACCATTACAAGAAAAAGGATTAAATGTACATTAAAAATCATTTTTGAATGTTTCCACAGAGTAATGGTAATGGGACTTCATCTAGATCATACAGCAGTCTGTTCGCAAAATTTTTGAGTTGGGTTGGGTTGTTTGGGGAAGGAGACCAGACAGCGAGGTCATCGGTCTCATCGGATTAGGGAAGGACAGGGAAGGGAAGTCCGCCGTGCCCTTTCAAAGGAACCATCCTGGCATTTGCCTGGAGCGATTGAGGGAAATCACGGAAAACCTAAATCAGGATGGCCGGACGCGGGATTGAATCGTTGTCCTCCTGAATGCGAGTCCAGTGTGCTAGCCACTGCACCACCTCTCTCGCTAAATTTTTGAGTGTTTTAACTACTTTGGAAATGGAAATTTTTCCAGGAATCGTGTTTATTTTATAAGAAATTCGAAACTTAATTTTGTTCTATCTCGTCAGTACTCCAGAAATGTTACTTCACTTTCTCCAGAAAATTTTTCTGTAATTAATGACAGATTTAATGCAACTTTCGTACTGTAACTTACTGGTGTATATGTAAGTGGGAACAGAAAATATGTCCATTGCTGTTAACAAATGTGAAACAACAACAACAATAATAATACTTGATTAGAAGTTTCCCCTTTCACTTATTCAGTCAAGAAGAGAGCATAAATTAAAGTAGCAGAATTTTAGAAAGGAACCGATGATGTAATGAAAGGGAACATTTATATTCTCAACTCAACTCCGCCCAAACAGGCCATGAAGGCACAACGGTACCGACTGGCCACCATGTCATCCTCAGCCCACAGGTGTCACTGGATGCTGACATGGAGGGGCATGTGGTCAGCACAGTGCTCTCCCGGCCATATGTCAGTTTCCAAGACCAGAGCCGCTACTTCTCAATCAAGTAGCTCCTCAGTTTGCATCGCAAGGGCTGCCTGCACCCCGACACTTACATTCTAGAAACACATTTACTCACTGAGGTAAATTGTTGGGTTTGGTGGGTTCTAATGTATTTATTGCTGATACTGTGCTCGAATATTGCTAATCAGGCATCCAAATTGTAAGCATTGTTCAAGTGAAACACTGACAATGCCTGTAACACCAAGAATATTATTTGCCATTCATCTGCAAAATGGTTGGGTAGTGAAACTGGTAATCTGTTGTATCTGTGCAGAAAATTTGAATTTCCATGGACAACTGTGCTATGTACACACAGTAACCATTTGTAACAGAAGAAGTGTATTGTATACATCCAAGAAAGTGTAGTGTGGCATTTTTAATATTTTGTTGGAAGAAAGTGACATTTATTATTGGATACAAACCTTGTATAGGGAAGTGTGCTTCAAATGTAGCACTGTGTTCAAGTGATATGCCCAGTTTCATAGTAGCAAACAGTGTATGACAACCTGTACAGTAGCCTGTAATTGATGTGGAAACAGTTTCTCATATTGGCATTTTGGCAAGGGAGAATTGCCGTATAACAGAAAATTTGCGTTGCATGGAGAGTCTGATATTTTCACAATGAAGACCAAGGCTTGGGCATAGGAAAGTGCCTGGAATGCATGGTCCAATACAAAAGAACAGGAGGGCATTCTTCTAGCAAATTGTGGCTATGTAGGAAACATGCTATCATCTTTTCCAAACAGAATGAAGTCATTTTTTCATCAAGTTGAAGAAGGTCCAGGCACCTGTCGTGGCTAGAAAGGTTGTGCTGAGCTTGTTCTTTGATATCCAAGGATAATTAGTGCTGGAGTGGATGTCTAATGGGACCATAATCGTTGCTCAATACCCAATGCTATTGGAACACTTCACAGAACCTTTAAAGGGCCATTAGAAGCAAGTGGCCAGCCAAACAGTCATGAGGTCCGATTTTGCTAACGTTAACTACGAATGCGACATGGAACGCCTGCATTCCTCACCCACATTACAGTCTGGGTATATTGCCTTCTGATTACCACATATGTGGCACAGGAAGGTCAGGGCATTATTTATGATCAAGTGATATGTGGTACTGTGGAAAGTTAGCTTTGTCTGCCCTCATCATTCTTCAAGAAAAGTATAGAAAAACTTGTACCATGCTGGGAAAGTTGCTGGAACAATGAGGGTAATTATGTGTATGCCTCATTATTGCACTTCTCAATTGCTGTATTCTTTCTTTGTCAGTAAAGTTATCTGTGACGTCTCCGACACAAGTATATTTTATTTAAACAAACCTCATGCATCAGTTGTGGCTTGCTCTTTGTTATTTTGAAATTAAATTTATCAACTATTTGCTGATATCATTCTTGGAATGGAAGTGTCACACCTGCATGGGTACATAAGAAACTATCAGCATTTGCTTCATGGACCTCCAACTGACAGTGGCTATATATTTTGAATCTACAGTAAAGACTATCAGCATTTACTTCAGGGACCTCCAACTGACAGTGCCTATATATTCTGAATCTACAGTAGACATAGAACTATCGAATTTATTCATCATTTATTGTACGTAACATGTGGATCAGTTTTTCACAATTTTTGTGTTTGTGCTTGTCTTCATACTGCTTTCTGCATTGATTTAAATGAATGGAAAAATAAAAGGAGTTTCATTATTGTTACTGTTTCAGCCGGCACTCCAGCGTCTCTGTCTTGCGGATCGATGACGCTGGGGTCGACAGATCCCCGCCGCAGGACACCGAGTATGACAGCGACTTCATCACCGACACATACAGCCGATATCCACGACTTCGACACACGCGACTTTGTTATTGCTCCCACCCTGACGCCCTCACCACCTCTCACCACTTCCCTATCGCCAGGGACATCAGTTACTTCCAGTCCCCAGCATTTTTACCCCAGGACCCCAGGCCAGCAGAATGCTACGGACGACGAAGAACAAGAGTTTGTGAACGCACGGCAGCAGCCACATCCGCAGAGCCCTTACCGTCACCCGAACACAGGTCAGAAAACAGCCAATCATCTTCTCACTACTGCTTCTCCAACCCAAACTACGTTTACTGTTCGTACAGTCCATCCTCCCTCTAACATTCCAACTACCTCCAGTGCTACTAACACTAACATTAAGAGTGGGGAACTGGTAATAACTCATTCCACCGGTCGTCACGAATGGCAGCGAAGTTCAAGCTGCCGAAATCTGCCAGATGATCATTCGAGCTCCGGAAGAGGCTATTATGAGTCTTTTTACAGACAAGAAAGACTGTTAGATGCCCCAATCACCCGTTATGATGACAGCCGGCGCACCTGTTACAGTGCTGCTGGTAGCAAGATGGGATCTGTTGACAGAGGACCTGATGCCGTTACTCCTGATACACGTATTTATTCCAGCAGCTACCCCGGCACTACTTCAAGTCTTTCAACGGAAAGTGGAGGTGGGGAGGAGCCAGGAATGATTGAAGGAGGGAGTGAATGTATATTATTGGGTACAGCTGATACTGGATCACAAGAAGAAATTGTTTTGTCCCACGACGATCTCTCTCATGATTCGTATGAACTTCTGGAACGAGAGCAAGATGAAGATGATGATGCAGAAGATGAGGCAGAATTAGATGGTATCACTTGTAGATCCAAAATAAAGAGTTATGCCGGAAGTAGATCTGGGAGCATTGATTCAGGTGGGGACAATTTACCCCTGGATGAAAGTGCACCAGACACTAATGCAAGAGACAGTTCTCGGAGCCCAGAGATATTCCAAATGGACACTGATGATCTTACTGTTAACGATACTTCTGCACTTGATAAATCGATTGTTGACACAGTTCCTGTTAAACCTACATTTACTAGTACAAATATTGTCAATGGCAAGGAAATCAGCATTTTAGGTGTCAAAAGTGATGTGCCAGCTGTAGAAATTATTTCTGAAACTCCTCTGATGCCACAGTTAAATGAGGAGGAATCTAAAATCAAACCTGCCATTAATTTAGATATTTCTGAAAATGTAGAAAAGACCAAGCAATTTGATGACATAATTCCCATAAATATTGATACTAAAAAAGAACTGTTGATAGATGGTCTCTCAAATAAAGATTTGAGAGAAAATCTGAAAAATGCAGAAAGACAAGCACAAACTCTTTCCGTGGATTATCATGAAAAGTATGAGAAAGAATTAATAATAGATGTCAGAGAAAAGGGTAATTTGGTTAAGGATACTATTCATCGTGCTCCTGTAGAAAGAGTGAAAAGTGATTCCCATGAAGTTAGTAAACAGATGGCTAATCGTGGTAAACGCTGGGCATTGACACATCAGAAATCTATTGATCTTACTCTTGCTGACAGCACAGATTTTGGTGGTGATGAAGAGGAAAACTTAAAAAATAGAGAAATTGAATCTTCCGAATTTACTATTCCCTATGTTCTACACAAACTTCATCCCATGAATGGCACAGCCACAAGTCAAAATGGGCTACCAGCTGGTACATTGCCTACTTCAGTCAGGCCAGAGTGTGATATCTCTAAACAAATTCACTCTCCAGGTCAAGATTTTTCAAATAAAACTTCCATAACTCATGTTGAAGACAAATCTAAATTATTAGAAAAGTCATCAGCTAATGTTAGCACAGACAGCTGTGATGAAGTAGCAATTGTACCAACACTTCCCAGCAGTCCCGAGACAAGCACCAGTAGTTTCAGCCATATGCCATCTAACACAGATACTAGTGGCAGTTTGTTGAAACAGGTAAGTAGTGATACACAGCAGAAAACAGATGAGCTAAAATTTTCCCCAGAGATAATGGAAAAAGACAAAACTTTTTCTCCTGCATTATCATTTGATAGAGACTTTCGATCAGAAGTGAATAGTATGCAAGAGAAACTAGTAGGTGCCATTCTTCCAGGTCGAGGGAAATTGGGGCTTATGCCAAAACCAAAAGAGGTATCTGGCTCCCCTTTTGCACCTCGCAGAGCAGCTTCAGATGTTTCAACTCAGAAACGAGAATCTATAAGCTCTGTGTTTGTACAGCGCCGTACCAAATCAGATGTTGCAAGGCAGAGGGATGAGGGTGATAGCTTAGTTCCTGACCTAAGTGTTGAAATGCTTGAGGCAGCACATGTAGACTTGGTTAGATCGGGCATCAGTCTTAAGAAAGAACTTACACCCAAGCAAAGAGAGCACACCACCTCAAGCAACAAAAGTTTTGATTCTTCTTACAAACATCCTAGAACAGCAGCACGTTTCACTGATCGTCGTGCAAAATCTGATATATCTGGTGAAAAGACAAGTGGTGGAGCACTAATACAACGTCGAGCAAAATCAGATATTTCTAGAACAGAAACAGAAGTTCAGAATGGAATTCTACCTCAGAGTCGAAAATATGGCGAGGGGTCAGGTTTTCATAAGGAAGCTCTTAGAACAGCATTTGCTCAAAGTCATTATCAGCCTCCAGTTTCTAGTCAAGATTCTGTTGCAAGTATTTCTGCTAGTAACATTCCAAAGACTGACAAACTATTGCAAGCAGATAAATTCAGTTCAAATTTGGATAAAGATCTTGGTGTACAAGAAGACGTTGTGAAAATAATAGCTGCACAGACTGCACAAAAGTATGAGATATCTAGACAACAGGCAGCATTTGTCCAACGTCGAGCAAAATCTGACGTAAGTAGCCAGCACCATCATCCAAAGGAAGCTGTAGTAAGGCGAACCAAATCTGATGTAACACCCCGCAAACCAGAGCCAGATCAGTTAGTTCCCTCCATAGATAAGCAGTCATCTGAGGAAGTTGTTGATGATACAATTCCTGCTATGAGCTTCCAGGACTCTTTTGAAGCTAGCTTTAGCACATCCATGACCTTAGGTGACCCAGTCAAACCAGGACTGAAACAACAGTCCGAATCTGTTACCAGTCCTTTATATGAAGTCATCATCAAAGAATCAGATACTGTGGCCAAGGAAGCAGATGTTGTAAAAAGTAGCACTGCTCTCAGACAGGAATCAAAGATCCAAGCCAAAAAAGAAGGTGAAGATAAAGGTACAGCTTCAGTTTCAGGTAAGGAGAAAACTGCCCCCATCAAAAGGCAAGGAAGTTCGTTTGAGGAACTTCTGAAAGGTGATTCAAGTTTTTTCGATTTACCTGATTTCTTGTCAACTGATGTGAGGCGACCAATTGATCAGGGTTGGCAACGGGCACCAGCTCTAGCTGAAGCTGCTAGGCGCTCTGTAGCATCGGCACATAGGCGGGATCGATCTCCTGTACTTTTTGCTCGCGCACGTTTGGGCTGGTCTGAAGGATCTGCTGTTTCTACCAAATTGCGAAGTTTAGGCTCTACAGATTCTCCATCATCATCAAGGCGTGCAAAGTCTCTCGATGCACCTGTTGTATCACTTCATCGCCTTCCTCCTGCTGACTCGTTTTCCAGTAAAGATGATACTGTTGATAGTAATGGACAAGTGGATGCATCAAAACCACTTAATAAGAGTGCTTCTGTTGGAAGCAATGTTCCTTCCAGACCTACTCTTTTACAGCCTCAACATCGAAGTCTTCCACCTTCAAGTACAGTGGCAATTTCCAAACCATGTCTTCCTCCAAAACCTGATAAAGTCCTGGTTAAGCAAGCCCCATCCACATTGAGAACAGACACAAAATCACATAAACGAGATAGATCTCCTCAACCCACAACAAAACCTGCAGGAAGCCCTGTTTCAGGAAAGCCTGTAGGTACATCAGGTATAAAACTTGGAGTCAGTGCAGTAAGTAAAGCCAGCCCAGGAGTCTCAGGCAAGTCACCAAACATTATTCAAACCAAACAAGCCACTGCAGGAATGAACAAAATTAGCAGTGTTGGCCAACCAATAAAGTCAACAGCAGTTCCTAAACTTGAACCTTCTAAAGCAATAGACATACCTAGTCCTAAAGAGAGGTTATTACTATTGAAGGAAAAAGAACATGCAAAAAGTGAAAGTTTTTCCAGCAGTAAGTCCCTTCAGTCTGATAAACTGCCAGAATACAGAAAGGCGAAGTCCCTTGAAGAAAAAATTAAAGAGGTGCTTGAAAAATCACCTGAAAGGGAGATTTTAATTATATCACCCCCAAATGCTGATGGGGATGGTGTAAAACGTACATCTCCGCGCAAACTATTAGCTACCAAGTCATGGTCTCAGGAGAAAAAAGAGGCTAAACACAAACTGGAAAGCTCATCAAGGTCACTAGAAGTGCCAAAGACAGAGTATGGCTTGTCACCAGACAAGGAAAGGGTAGTTCCAGATGTATTAAGCCCTGAAAAACCAGTACGAGATAAAAGAAAATTACTGCACAAAGAAAAAGAAACCAGTTTACAGTCTCAGGCATCAGGATTTTTTGATACATCTGTAGCTAATGAATTATATAGACATGAACAAAAGCTAGACATGGGAAAATCTCTAAAAAAAGATTTTTCCCACCTCCTGTATGCAGATGGAAGTGAGGAAAGTGCTGTTGAATCACTTGATGAAGATCCAGGCCCAGAGCTATGGATTATTTCAGATGAACAACATGAGTCAGCATCTGCTAGACCAATACCAAAGGAAGACCTAGTTTTGGAGTTTAAAGAAGCATATAAACTAGTTGAAAAGAGCCTGGAGAGCCCAGATGTCTGCAGTGACTACGACAATTTAACACCACCAATTTTAAGAGAAAGAGGGAGTCTGAACGTAGCAGACAGCAATGCCATCCCAACAGCGTCCTTTGAAGAATATGCAGATATTGAACTACCACGAAGTTCAGAGGAGGAGGCAAAAACTGACCAAATATCAAAAACTGAGAGTTTAGATGAAACTTTAAAGGCAGATGCAGTGAAGGACCTCGAAGATACGTCAGGTGATAGGGTTGTTCCGGATGTACCTGTTTCAACAACAGACGATAGTGGATGTGATGAAAAATTAGGACCATCTGAGGATGAGAAAATTGAATCAGCAGCAGAAGAACCATACAGAAAGGATGAAGAGTCTTCAGAATCTCCAAGAGATGATAGAAATATAATGGAGAGAACTCGTTCAGAAGAAGAGGGCTCAACAACATCTTCGTCCTTAGCCATGGCACCACGTGCAGAAATGGCTGCTGTTGCACACTGGCGACCATTTCCTCTTGAAAGTAGTGGGAGTTCCAGTCTCGAAGATGGTTTTTTCCCACAGGATGATGCAGCACATTTGGCTGATGAGGAGGAAACCTCAAGTACTTCAAACAATCATCGTGATGATACCTTTCGTGATGATCTAATTGATTTCCCCAGTGGTTTTGGATACCCTTGTGGGCTGACAGGGGCCGATATGATAGTAGGTGGATACGGTGCTGCTACATTTTCTCTTTCTCGCACACTGTCTCGAATAAGTGAACGTAGTACAACATCGGAACAGGAGCGGTCTGATTTAGAGGATGACTCAACCAAACCTTCCTCCCATTCACCCTCTGTTGATGATGAATCTCTGCTTTCCAGTGATCGCCAGCCTAGTCTCTCCTCAGATCCGCCATCTGGAACAGGTGGAGCACTCCAGTCTGACGATGCGCAGGGAAAGACAGAGACTCCTCCTGTTCCTGCCGACCCAACTCCTAAGAATGTTGAGGCTGTCTCATCAACAGGAATTGCAGCAGAAGCTGAAGAAAAAAATGTACCTGTCCCGCAAACCCAGAAGATATCAGATGAGGATTGGCCATCTCCACCAACTTCATCTTCTGTATTTGAGACTCCTGTTGTTAGTCATGTTGAAACATTTTTTATGGAAATTCATCCAGAAGAAGCTTGTAAAGTGACTGTATTAGATTCAACAGATCCTACTGCTGGAGATGAGAGCTCTACAGATGAAAATCATACACTTCATGATGATGACGATGAATTTATGTCGGGCCTTGGTGATGAATGTCTTTCATCATCAGCCACTACATTGGATGGTACTGTTAAGGTAGCTGTAAAACCAAAGTGCCCGTCTTATTATTGTGCTGGCAGCTCATTGAGTGAAGACACATCAATGGGTCTTTCTCTGTCTGAATGGTCAAGTAGTCAAGGCACTGTGCGTCCTCAATGCCAAATACATTATTCTAGTGCAAAAAGTGATGACACATCAATGGATGATCTTGCCGGTGCCACAAATTCAGAACAAAACTTTAACAAATCTCGAATAAGAAGTCCATCATTCTACTCTGGAGCTAAAAGTGATACATGTCTGGATGATACAAGCCCAAACAGGTTAAGTAAAACACCATCGGGATCCAGATGTCAGACATATTATTCATCAAAAAGCCTTACAAATGTAGATACATCAATGGATGATATGTCTGTACCCTTAACTTCCCCTGAAAAGCCAACGAAGAGTGTCCAGAATAAATGTGCTCCACATTATTCAACAGCAAGCAGTAGTTCTATAGACAGTTCAGTACTTGGTGAAAGAGCTATGTCAGGTAGTTTGCCTACTGTTGATGGTAATAATAAGGTCCAGATATTTTTAGATGATACCAGTTTATCAAGTCAGTCTCTCTCAGAGAGAAGTACGTCAATTCAGACAACACTAGTAGAAAAAGGTGCTCCAGCATCATCTGATGTTGTAAAGATACCATCTAGAATGAAAACATATTCTTATTACTCCAGTGCAAAGAGTCCTCCAAGTGATGGAGACACATCCTCATCAATAGATGCTCCAAAAACTACTGAAAGAGCCACAAGAGCTCCAAAACGAAAGAAATCTCAGACAAAAAAGAGACACAGAGTAACAGTAGATCTGGAAGTGAGAGATGGCCACATTGTTGAAGTGTCATCCAATGCTCAGCCAGGTGTGGATCTTGTGAATGTTGCTGAAGATAAAAAAACAGAAACACATACACTGTCTGCATCTACCCAAACAACAGACATCAAACCGTATGTGCCAAAGCAGTCATCGGTTTGACCAAAAGAAAATCAGCACTCAAAATATGTATGGTACACATCATTTTCAGACATTGTACTTTGTACCTTTACTCCATGCAGTGCTTGAAGTTGAGCCAATGACTGAATGACTGATATGTAGAGCTTCTTATCATATGAAGTCAAGTTAGAGAAGCTGTTATTTGGTGTTCCTTTCTGATTTATCTAATCTTTGAGGCTTCATAGGATAGTTCCAATGTTGAAATTTTGTTGGAGAATGTGGTTTCTTGATAGGAATTTTTAAAGGAATTTATATTAAATTCCAAATATCTTCTAGTATACATAATTACAAATTTTAGCAGTGTAAATAGTATCTGCGTGTATGTCGGATGATGAGGATTTGTATATATATACACAAAATCCATCAGAATTTTGAACTTTCATTTTCTTGTTGTATTCGTTGATGTTCCTCAATGTTTAAAAACAAGAGTTAAAATGAGACTGTACATAAAAGTTTTCACCCTTTTGTAGTTGATTGTTATATTATCAGAATTTTATATTCCATTATAAATGGCTTTTATGCTGAACCATTCAACATAACTGTACAATTTCACCTTTTGGTGTACTGTTTACTCCCTTTTCTCCTGCAGGACAAATAAGTAACTGTGTTTTTTTTTTTTTTTTTAATGCTTCATCAGGTAGTGATTATTATCTTATGTTGTGACATGTTTGTCAAAATGTGGTGCTGCCTTTAGCTACACAAGACTACAAACTGTAGTGTGAATTACAAATGTAAAGCAAAAGGTTCAAAATGTCCAACTGGATTCCAATTAGCAATAATTTAAGTAGTCCCATGTTAATTGTTTAATTTTATTGAATGTTCAACTTTTACTAGCAGTTTTTTATTAACCTGCTTTTGAAATTGCTCTTCATATGGGGAGTGTACACAATCACTTTCATTGTGAAAATTTTGTGAATATCAGAGTTTTGCTACAATTGTGCATTGTATCAGTCAAGGAAGCTGGTATCGTGAGAAAACGTACTTGCTGTATAACAAGGAATGCTGAAATGGGGAGGAATTTTTAAAGCTTAGGGTGCTAGGTACTCAGGATATCTAGTAGAAGAAACCATCCACTTTGCTGCATAACTTGTATCGATCGTGTTGAAGAAAGTGGGTGTAATCCATAATATTTGGTTAGATGTGAAAAGTCTTCCTGAATTGCAGTAGTTGGCAGTGGAAATTGCGTGGAATTAAGCATGAAATATTTTCTTGCTACTTTAGTAACTGGAAAATTGGCAAAGAGACAGTGTCAGTTATTTTCTTGTTGTTTACAAAAAATGACTGTGAAGTGTGAATTGCATGAAGAAAAAAGTTGCACAAAAATAGTATTTTCGGTATGGTGTGGGATATGACAAAGAATGAAAGAAAATTTGAAGAACATACAAATCTTGAGAGGAGGGAGTGGGAGTGTAAAACATCAAAGAATATGCAATATGCAATAAGAGCAGAAATGGAGCCTACATTTGATGCAAGATAATCATTGGTCTCTCTGAACACGTCATTGATAGTGCCATGAATGCCTCAGCCACAGGAACACAAACATATTAATAGGGGAAGATAATTGTTTTGTCTTGGTGTTTGGTGTTTTGTGAGAAGACATAACTTTTATTAGATGTGATGTTACAACTGAAATAATGCAAAGGCCACACCATGAATATACATTTAGAGTCTATATTTACAGACCTGTAAAATATACTACTGAGATTCTTAAAAGCAAGAAACATGTTTATATTTCAATTTTAGCTATCATGGCAAATTATGAACCTGTGGCAGTGCCAGTATCAACAGTAACGACACAGTTCTCGTGACTTTGTTCAGAAATTAATTTTGTGCTGCAAGAGGAAGCCAGAGCAATTATTAGTATCTATTTAAAAGTCTGTAAAGGAGTCAAGAATGCTTACTTAAAATTTGCTTAGGGATTGAAGTGCTGCTTTGTATTATTTCATGCACCATCTCTGCAATGGTAAATATGAATGAAATGACAAGCTATCACTCTTCAGAACAGTTCGTGTTATACATCCCAGTGTGCTACACCACTTCAACTTGTCACAAATGTTCATTGTTGTAAATGGTACTTTTTGTAGTTGCTTTGAAGTGGTTCTAATCCTTATAAAATAATTCCATATAATTTTGTAGTTATATTCAAATCAACTGCAATTACTGGCCAGTTTGTTTCTTAGACATGTTGTGTAGAATGATAAGCTTTCATCTAGGTTTATGCTCCAAAGAAACTATGAAGAAATGTTCCTAACTTTTATGAGGGATGAAGATGATACAAATATTTTACTTGGCATATGTGCTGAAACTGCTGGTTGTTGTGTCTTTGGTCATTATTTGATTGGATAGTATGCAAATTTGTGCCATTCCTGTATGTTGAGATGACATATTGTTCTGTGATTCAGAATAAAATTATCACGCATAAATGAAGTACAATAATTTGAGATTGGGACTATGGGAAAAGGAGATACTGTTAATACTTGCAAACAGTTTGAAGTATGATAAACCACACATACCACTGTGCTGCGATACTGCTTAAGTATACTGAATCTCTTTAGTCAAATTTAATTAAAATGAAAGCAGACAAAAATGCTTGGATTTCATTTTATCAAAAGTTTTGCTTAAAAGTTTTCAGATACGATGGTGTCAATCAGTTGCAAAACTTTCAACTGTCATTAACTTAATAAATATTACCTTGCATTTGAGACAGTCTTTCAGTCAGCAACTTATTTTAAAGTCTACCTTTGCAAATTGCAAAAACAGACCGGATAGGTGAAGGAACCCAACAGTAAATTTTAGTTATCGGAAAATAAAAAAAGATACAATATGGAGTTTTTGTAATTGGATATTCCATATTGCTGTGTGAAACATTATTTTTGATAAGTTCCTAAGTAGATAATGTTGTTCAAGTAAACTTTTTGTCTCATACTTTAATTTCCTCATTTTTCTAAATCTTTTAGTATGTGTGCTCTTTCCATGTTAAATTTGCAGCGAAAAAAGACACAGGCATCAAGTGGCAGACTGATAGACAGAAGTTGGTGATTGACTTATTGTGTGTTTGTGCTTTAATTTCCTTGAGGCTTTGTTGCTGAAAAAAATATTTCAGGAGTGCAGAGAACACCCTGAGAAAATAAGAAATTGGAAAGGACAAATATAAAGGGAAGATAGAAAGGGACCAAAGTAAACCCAAATTGAAACCCAGAAACTAGCACACACTTAAAAAAATAGGGACAGAGAATTACAGAGTGATGGGGGGTATGTAGGCATTATAGCCAACAGAGAAATTGATTAGTTTGATTATGAGTTAATGATGAACATGAAAGAAAGGGAGACTGACTATGGGTGATAGTATATGTTATAAGAAGCTGTAATATAGTTGATGGGGAGGTGCTTCTTGAGTGAGAAAGAAAATTTTATCAAAGTGTGGTGAACAGTCCGATAAATACTTATTGCAGTTCATCACATAACATTGTCACATACTACCAGGGTAAACCATTTTTCATTCCAGTCTTTATTTTCCCACATCACTGATGCATCTTCCTGTGTATCTGCTGAGCATTGATCAGGAACATCGGTTCTCTCTTACAGTGTGTTGTACACTCATCTGTTTTTGGCAGTTTCTGCATTTTTGTATCAATTTGTAGCTTTTGGTTCACTGACTCTGAAGCTTTTGAGGTGACTATTAGCATCAAGGATTAGGAATAACTCATTCTGGCTCCTTTGATGTGTATCTGTTGCATCTTTTGATCACAAGGAAGGGATTTTTATAGGATTTCAAGTCCAGCACATATTGTGTCATGTTTCTGCTAGTTATCATGTAATTGTAGAATGTCTTGATTATGATTATTTTTGTACATCTGAAACAATTTTATTTGGACAGACCATTGCAGTTCTGATCTCCTGTGAATTATCCAAGTACTTAATACTTCCCTACAGTTTTTTGTTGCTGTGTGCTCCTGTACATTGCAGCAAAAATATGTTAGTTCTTCACCAGCTGCTGAAAATTTGCTAAAAGCTTGGTGCGTGATTAATACAATAACGGATTATTTATAATTTATATTGCTCTTTATTTCCTTCTCCCCATTTCCTTCATATTGCATTATTACTTGATATTGATTAATTTTCAGTGTTCATAATAATTGTTTTAAGACTGCTTTAGACAAGATACACCATAACTAAATTATAGAAGCTGCAAAAGATATTTTAGAATATTATCAATTCATTCTAACCAGTAAAAGTTTTGGGAATTATACCTCACAGATAGTTTTCATTAGGTTTTCCATATATTTCACACTTCTGTCACAAATATGTTTGGAGAGTCTGCAGATTAATGTGTATTCAAAAGCATCTTAATCATGCCATCTGTTTAGCTTATTTGTTATAATTGTTTCCCTACTTCCAATCCACTTGAATCAATGAGTGAAACTATTTTGTGGCAACTTCACTAATAATAATTTTTCTCAGAACTTTCTCATATAATTAAGTGACATGGATGGAAGAAAGAAAGAAAGAAAGAAACAGTAACCAGTATTATATGCAGTACAGTTTGCAGTATTTAAATGATAGTTGTCTTTCATCTTTATTTCTCAGGCATACTACAAAACTATGTTTTGTGGTAGATATTGTGGCCTTGTTCCTGCCCTTGGGTCTTGGAACCCATAAATTGTTAAACCTTCATAAAATAAGCTATAACTGTTAGTTATATTGAGCCAAAAATTTACACTCTTACACAATCTTGGAAATAGGCTAGTTTGTGTGCATCAACAATTTACAGTTTACTTGATTATTTTATTTGACTATAATGACTTAAGCTTCTGAAAGATATTTATTGCATTTTTGTTTGTCAGTCATAGGGTGCCTTACAATTGTGACTGGATAATGAATTAACAATATATCCATTTTTTGCCAAAAATTTCGCTTCAAAAATGTTTAACCAGTGGAATACATCAAGCAGTAAGTTCTGCAGTGACAAATCATAGTACGAAGAGAGCATAACTTAACTGCTCATCCGTTTCCTGAAGACAAAGATCTTTTTGCTCAACATTTCTATATGGTGTTTTATTGTACTTTAGCTTTCCTCATCATGTAATTGTAAGGTCTAGAAACCTTACAACAAAGTTGAATAAATTTTTTTCATATCATTTTTAGCTGTAAATTTTTATACGAGAGACATACAGAATTCTTAATGGTTGTAGATTTGAACAAAATTTCAGGTATTGTCCTGAATTTTAGTGGGAAATTAGATGCTACAGATATTTGATAGATGATTTGATGTGAAGCACTGGGTCAAACTTAATGTGCATCTGTTTGTTCTGTCAGCTTTCACCACTTAGGAATACATTAGTTGTAATGTATGGAATACTATTTCACTTACATTGCTGAAGCAACTCTTGTAAACAGTTGCATATGTCGGTGATGAGACAGTGCGAGTAACATTTGTTTTATTAAGGAAATGTTACAGCATGCTGTAGAATAGAGAGGGAGAAAGAGAAATATAGGCTTTCATTTATATATTAAAGAATACATCTCGGATCTTTATTTGAATGGTTTTGAATTTTATAACAGATTAGTGATTTTTGTAGCAAAATAATCAACTGTTGACAACTAAGAAATGATACAGGCTGCAGTGTGTCTTATGAATGTAACTGCAATGCATTTAACTTTTGTTGGTTGCATTGACATTTTTAGGTGGTACTTGTTCCACAAAATTTATAAAAGAGACTTTGATTAGCTGCTCTGGCCTTCATTCACTCACAAAGGGATGTTATTTGCAACTGCAGGTCAGAATATGTATGTGGGTGTGTGTACATCTTATCACTTCCTCAAGCATTGAAAAGGGTGATTCAGTTTTAGTAGCTCAAATAACTAACTCATTTAAGCTCGAATTTTCTGTTCACATATTGATTTTTGTATAGTAAAACGACAGATAATTCCTTACCCTGAAATTCCATTGCACTGTGATATTCGTGCAGTTCTTTGTAGTTTTCGTTTGTGGCACATAATTCAGATTCTAGAAGGGAAAAGAATGTAGTACCTATTCAACACATACAGAAATATTTGTCTTTATTCACAGTTCAACAGCAGTGCTTGGGATGCCACTGAATTTTTACTTATTTTACTAGCTGGATATCTTATCAGGCTATCTTTTATCTTACTGATCAGAAAAGGGTGTACTTTCTATGGGAACATTTTTGTTAGGTCACACATTCATTGAGTTTGTGCTTGGACTCTAATCCATTGCTGTCATGTATTACTTGTAAGTTATGTTTCTCAGATTGCTTGATCTTGTCCCTGAGTGTCACATAGAATCATTTTATTGGAGTGAAACAATGGTAAAAATGAGTTGATACTTGATTAATTTTATTTTACAAACTGTGTTATAAGTGATACATGTGTAGGAAGTATGTTGTTTTTAAATATAGAGTTATCTGAGCAGCCGTTTTAAGTATGCATTCATTTGTGTGTGTTTATCTGTGTGTATGTGTGTGCATTTCAGAGGGGAAGAATCACAATTGTTACATGTGATTTCTATAAGCATTATTTATTATACTGTATTATGTAATACATAACAGTTCTTGTTTGTATTTCTTCTGTTCAGAAAACTTCAGTGATTTACAAACCTGGTTTCTGTTCATTTTTGCCCCGGATTTATAGCAACAGAGCTCTTTTCTTGTAGGTGCAACAGAACTATCTATAGTTGTCTAGGTTTATCATATATTACTAAGTAATATGGGATATGAAACCAATTTTATGTATTCAGTATTTATATAATTAAATCTGTTTCACTAGTAGATGACTTTGTGGGACCAGTGGTTGTATGGTAAAGTACATTTTTATAACAGTGATTGCTAACTGTCATAAAAATATGGATACTATCTAATTAATTCTGGATACTGCACTAGGCCTTCACCTTGTTTGATTTTATATAAGAATAGAATGGTTAATTAAGCTTCTGTGTCCAAGATTTAATGGTTAATGAATTGATTTTGTGCATTCAATTTTCTGTTTGGTTCATTTGTGCCTGTGTACTGGGAAAAAAAGTGAAGGAAAGAGATCTCAGTAAAAGGATTGTATTGTATTCGCAGGCCTGTGGGACAGCTTAGAGAAAAATAAATTTTCAGAAGTTTCCTATTGCCGATTTGACAGCTTGGAATTTGTGAAAAGTATGGTAGTGAATGTAAATTGGTGACAGTTTATGTTTGAAACAGATATGTCCACAGCATTCTACATGAATGAAGGTAGTGCCTTTAATTTTAACATTAATGAGTTGTGAAACAATGATGTTGCTATAATACATCAGAGAATTTTGCATTAATTTATTGATAGTCTAGATTCCGTATATTACAGTCCAATCACAGTCACCTTCAGATATCTCTTTGCGACTGTTTGATGCAAATATATTGTATCACAATTATTTTTCATCCATGATTCATATGTTAACACCAGACAGTTTCAAGGGCTAGGCTACAAAAATGATATAAGGAAAATTAAATGAAGTTCTTACTTGACTTCCTCCTTTTTTTTTACATTGAGAGATTATTGCTGGTATTACTTACTGGATTATTGTGGAAGCAGCATAATTATTAATCTTGCACCACATTATATTGAACTTAAAGAGGAATGTTGAATGATCACTGTTAGTTTTTAAATGAGCATGTAAAATAATTTGATACTATCAAGAAGCCCATAATGTGCTTTTGGTTGAGCCCAGACGACCACATTATAGATTTGAAAAAGCAGTTTTGAGTTTTTTTTCTCTTTTCTCTTGAAAAGTCAGTGATTCAGATATTTAATGCATCCTCTAAAATGTTATATTGTGTTTCCATATATTAGTTATTTGTTTGGGGAGACATTTGTTTCCCACATAGTCTCCTGAGCATTAACTGTAAACACTTTCCATGCTATAGTTTATTGCACATTATACTTACTTGAATACAATGTGATCATTTGTCATGTGGTTTGTCATAATAGCAAATGAGTTATGTTGAACCTCTAATAATTATTTCCATCAGTTTTTTCCATAAAAGTTGAAGAATACCTGACTGCTCTGCTGCTGTCTGCATATATATATGGATATGTTCAACTTCCTTATGTGTTGCTGTGTTCACCTTCTTTGCTTTATCCTCTATGTAACATTTTCATATCTTGTGCTTACAACTAGTTTATTGTAAATGATATTCATGTATATGTATTGCTGCATGGATCCAGATGTTTTGTCATTCTATGCATTATTTTGAATAATATTTCGTTCCAATTTGTTGTTGTACATTTTGAGTTCCTAACACTTACCTATCTTTAATTGCTGGTTACCTAAATTCTGTATGTATGCACTTGTATAAAATACACCTGCTTGACTAGTCACAAATATTACAACCAACAGCATTGAACAGCTCTATTCTGTTGCACTGGAGTATTTGAGGACATCATATGATCTCTTGTCTTGTGCTTCGGGAGGTGTGGATGTTGGTGATATGAAAGAGCACTCAAAATTGCAGCACTTTCCTAATTGTGGGAGTAGTAGCAGTTGTATGTTGATTTATTAATAAAAACACAAGTGGATATTCATTAACAGTAGGAGAATAAACATAATGTGAATTTAATTTGCAAACAAAAGTTCGCTCTGTCAGATCCTTTTTTGGCTTTATTGAAGTTCACAACTGTGTTTTAGAAACTATTCTATTTGTTCTCAATCTGAGGCATATGTTTTCCTCTTCAGTCATATGACTTTGTTTGCTCCTCCCTTCCATTGATCTTATCTGTAATTTTGATTAGTTCTCAAATAATACATGATAACTTTAGTAACATTTGCTTTAACGTCATTTCCTACCTCTCATAATTGTTCCTGTTATTTTCCTGTTATATGGATAATGTCTATGATTATCATTTTTATATTTGTGTGCATTTTAGTTGCTGTTGCTAGTGTTACCTAAGAGTCAAGCTGTGTATGTGGACTTACATACAAGAACATAGATTCTTTCAGCATCAACAATTTTATTCTGCTTCATTTTCAAGATGAAAGTTTCATACACCAAATGCAATGGGAAAAAATGCTTCCATCGTATTTTAATATATGCTAAAACAGCTTTCTCACTGGATGATAGATTGCAGAGGTGTCTGCACAATCTGTGATCACAAGTAAATCAATATGTGTAGAGTTTGTTCTGTTTTAGCAATTCCTTGCAGCAAGTCAGTTATCGATAACTCTATTCCTTTTAGTTCCTGGTACTAGTGTGGTAAGCTATGGCTTTTACCATCAGCTTACTTAGCAATTTACATAAAATTTTCTTATTGTGTTGGATCACATCTCACACCAAAGTTATTTTCAACAGAATGTATTTTATATAACATCTCAATTTGTTAATTTATCTACAATTTACAGCAAAATTATGAGCATACAGTATTCTTCTATTTTAAAAGAAAAGAGAGTTTTATTAAGCTCTAGAAATTGTGTAATTTTCATGCTTTAAAATGTCTGGTATACTGAACACAAGTGCATGAATTATGTAATAATGTAATGTATTAACCATGTTTTTCGAGTATGGAGGCTATAAGTTTAAGTCTGGTAGTTCAACATTATATTACTCCTACTATGCGTGAACTGCCATGGCTCTCTGCGTGTCAGTGTATATTTCATGGTTATCTTCAGAATGTGAAATTCAGCTATGCTCCTATATAGATTTTCTTTACTAGTATTCATTCTCTGATTCACTTGCCTTATATTTCTCTATCTTCCAATCTTTATCTCACCTATTTTAAAATGTTGAGGGATCCTGCCTTAATGGATTTTATTGAATGTGTTTACGTACTTCATATTTACACTGACTGCCGTGTTTGATTCCATAAAATAGCCACATCTGGCTTATGATTCTATTGATTTTGAAGTAGAAAAATCCACCATTCAGCACTTATCAAACATTAAATTTGACATTGATAATAAGAGACAAACTTCGCTGTTGCATTTAAATCTTAGCAGTGTTTTTAAATTTTGTTTATGCATCATTTATTGGTGACTGTGACGATGTATCTATTTATCATAATCTTATATTCACATACACACTGTATGTAAGAAATTGTTTATGGGAATTTCATTAGTATTTAGCTTTGCTTGACACAGGTAATTTTGAATCTGTAGTATAAAAAATTCTCGCTTCTCTTGTCCCAGTGTTATTGTTTACAAGAAAGTATCTTACATAAATGTGGGCTGGTGATAAACAAACCTACCTTCATGGTGGTTGTACATTGTTTCCTTGAACTCAGTCATTGTTTACTGTTACAGTCTTCAAAAAGTCATACTTACTTAATTAGCCTTTTTGTAGGTTATTAAATTAGACCAACTGTGGAAAGTCATAAATGTAAAATGTGTACTGGTTACTCTTACTTTGGAGATGGAGTGATTAGTGAATTGTCTCACAAAAGTGAAGTGGGGTGGAGATTTCTGTTTAACTAGAACAGTTTTTGTCTAAAATAGGTGTAGGAACTGGAAGAGTGTAGAAAAGTGAAGGCAGTAGAAGTGAGAGAGGGGAATAAGAATTGAGGGAATTATTTCAAAGGTGATGGAAGTCAGGAACAGATCTGTTCACAGCAGTGAGAGAGGTCAGAAAGGAGGGACACGGTGAAAAAAAAAAATCCAGAATTTGTCCTAGGATGTTAGTTAGCGTATGTATTTATAATAACTTTTCACAGTTCAGGAGAAGAATGTGAATTCTATATATAAGCTGATATCTCCATTATTTATATTTATTTCTTCCATTACTCACTATTTTATCTTCAAGGTGATTTGTGATTTGAGTAATAGTTCCTTTTAGAATGACAACGTCTTTAATATCTTACAAGTTCAGCCAGTTTATGAAACAGTATAGACATTTTTGACCATGTTGTCATGCAACCAGCATGCTTTTATTTGAATGAGTTATTTGTGTGTAGAAAAAGGCTCATTATAAATTAGTTGACAAGGATGCTATAATTTGTTACTGTAGTATTGTGATGATGCAGTACAACTAAATATCATTACCATCCCATAAATTTCCTTGTCTATGTAAGGTGAAGATTATTACATCAAACTTTATGACTGTTTCATTTTACATCCTATCCACTGTTATTCTCTTAATAACCAGCTTTGATACGATTTCTTCAAATTAAAATAGAAAAATATAAACATGAAGAAAACCAGTCACAGTGAAAATACCATGTGATCCTCTCACTCAGTTCAAGGGAGGAGAATATTCCTTTCCGTTAACTAAGCCCCCACTGCATCCAACCTATCATTTGTTTTAGTCCTCTGTTATCCAGTTCCATGATTAATTTTTCATTTAAACTCTGAAGCTGATGGCAATTACTTGCTTCTGACTTGTTACAAATTGCTGTAGTTATTTGATGGTAATTTACCCACATTTATTTGAATTGTGACTTTTTTTCAATGCTTTAGCTTTCATCTCTTGGTCAGCAACAATTCTTAGCATATCATCAGCCTTGAGTGTGCCACAGTTGTTAAGGCACTGCATTTGCATCTGGCCTTTCTGATTTAGGTTTTCCATGATTTCTATAAATCTTGTAAAGCAGATGCTGGGACAGGCCTTTGGAAGGGTGTGGCTGATTCTCCCTTTGTCTTTTCTTAACTAGAGGTTTCATCTTTTTTCACCCTAATCTCTTCTAAGAATTTTCTGTGTTGGTAAAAGTGAAGTTTGTTAAATAGGTTCTCGTATCACTTTTGGGCTGCCAAATTTTTCAACACATGAGTTGTTGTATTCAATAAAAGACCATTCCAAGAGGTTCTTCTGTATGTAGAGAATTTGTTGCATCATTTTGATCATTTGTTTCTTTGTTAGCAGGAGACTAAGCCACGTACCATATAATAATGGCAACAATACTAAGAAGAAACAATCACCTAGCCATTTGCCATTTGGCATAACATTAGTTCAAAGTCAAGAATTCTTTCTTGACTCTCATTTGTGTTTGTATTAGATGAAAATTTGTTGTGGATAAGTTTGTATCTTTGACCTGCAAATAATATTAATCCAATATTTGTTTCATCTTAAGTGTAGCTGAAATATAGGTTGTGCTGCAGGGCATGTGTGTTGTAAATTCACTGGCATGGTAGAAACATATGATGAATGTTCACTGACTATGTAACCAAAAGTTGTGACTTTTTATAAATGCATAAAGAAATTTAAGATATCCATACTCTTTTGAATGCATTCAGAACCAGTGTACTGCTGTGTGTAACAATATGACAAAGTTGTTAAATCCTAATATTCATTTCTCAGAAAGGAACGGTGAAAGAACAAAAAAGTATGGAAAGATGATGGAGAAAGACCAGTTAGATCACAAGTAGATAGATGGTGAGACCGAAGTGCTGACTGGCTTTAGTTTAGGTCGTGGAGTGATATCCCTTTCTTGTGCTACATCTGCCACTTTTCTATATGTTACTCTGCCTTGCTCTGTATTCGGTGTTCTTTCACTACATAGGAAATGAATATTTGCCAATAGATCTACCTTTTTTTGTGGAGGAAATGCTATTACTAATGTGATGATTTGTACAAAAGAAAGAGTACAGTAAAGAGAACTAAGATGATCATTGTGGCTGTCCACTATTGGACTTGTTTTAAAATTATTGCTGGAATGGAAGGAAAATACGGATGCAGTAGAATAACAAATAAATAAATAAACCATGGGAATAAAGAAACTGGTAATCATTACAAAAATATGAATGGGAACACAGGTGAATGCGTATAATGCTTTCATCAGAACTGTCTCCTACTTACTTTCACCCAGCCACTTTGATTCCAAATTGTCGTTCTTTATTTTTGTACATAATTCACTAATTATTTATTTCATAAATTGGCCATTGGACTTAGTGGTGAATATTGTTTGGATTTAACAGCCCAGGTAAATATTAATCATTATTTTTGTGCATGCTAGTAGTTGATTTAAATGTCAGGCACACCAGATGCAAGTACATGGTATTTGTCAGTCATAATACTTCTTCTAAACAAGTGAATATTTCAGCTCACATTATGAGGTGAGAGTACTGAGGATAGTGTGTATTCCATTTTAACTATGAATACAAACACCCTGCCATTTCCGTAATCATGCCCCCAAAGATAGGGGCCAAGCGTCCGTCATAGTTCTTCTTCTAAACAAGTGAACATTTCACCTCGCATTACGACAATGTCTTTTTGTGCTGCTTTGACTGAGAAAGGTTGTGTAGTGCTAAGACACCGAACTCAAAATGATTTAGGTTTTCTATGGTTTTCTTACGTTCATGAGGGCTGGAATTGAGTCTTTTTGTAAAGGATATGGTCAATTTCTGTCCCCATCCTTCTCTTGTCGAAGCTTTTGCTGTGTCTGATATGACACTATCATTGAGGAAATGTTGAATCTTGATATTTCTTCCTTCCATGGCATTGTGTTTGGCTGTAAGTCATTATAGCTTTCTGTGTGTTAGTAAAGTCCATTTTCCTAATTTGTTACACATACGCTTTGTTTGCCTTTTGTACTTAAGTGCTTCATGTCTGATGTAAACTAATACAAACAATACAAGAAGACTCAGGATGACAGTATATTTCCAAATGATCTCAGAATTTATGGTGATAATTGATGAGTCAACAAAATTAGTACTCTCAAACTGGAACGAAATATATTATGACACTGACTGTAGGAGATGAGAGTACTGAGGATTGTGTATTATCCGTTTCAGCTATGAATACCACATCCTGGCATTTCCGTAATGGCGTCCCCAACTATATGGGCTAGGTGTACCACATTATATTCTGCTCATGTGTGGTGATGGTAAGACAAAAAAACGAATAAAGAATTTGGGTACATAACTGAAATCAGCAGTATTCAACTAATTTCACCAATTTGTCATTCCATTTGTGTTTCATTCTTCAGTTAACCTTAATTTCTGAGAGTTTCTTTTCCTTTTTTCTTTTTTTGCACGATATACTAACGTCTTCCAAATATGAGTCCATCTTTTATTTTTGATGGTTCTTTATTGATATAATAGTGACAAAAAGTAACTATAAAGAAATTATAAAAATTATTTATAGACGCAGACAAATAGTATCAGCCTGTTTTGACCTGAACAATACAGTTTTCCATTGTGGCACAGTTGGAGCATTTACTCCATTGTAATATGTTACAGTGTGGTTTTATTTTCTGGAAACTGTTACAGTATTGTGTGTGTTGTTAAGTACTTTCATTATTTTTGAAGCTTTTCAATGTCATTGCATTAGATTTCTTTTTGACAGCAATTATAGTCTTTTCTCAAAGGTGATTTACACTGATACAAAATGTTTCTTTTATTTTTTTACTCTCCATATAATGTCGTACTGAGCTGCTTTTCATTTAAAAGTGTAGATGATTCTGATGTACAAGGACTTTCTGTTCATCTTTATATCTCATATCCATACATTCTATCATGTAAAACATTTACAAGCTATAAGGGATGAAATGGATGTATAAAAGTATAAATACAGAATCCATTGAACACTCTAGATTCATGTACATAATAGCATTTTTGTTATTGCTTTGGTGTTATAGTCATAAACAGTACAGATGTATTTTATGAGTCTCAATTTCCTTTTCTTCTGCATCATGCCTCAGTTCAGTTCCAATAGATTACACAATAAATAACCTGAGAAATGGAGTAACTACCATTTACGACACATAAGATTTCTTCATCGTTTTCAGTTGATGTTTAATAGATAATGTTTCTTAAAGATGAATATATATGGGCTGATAGCTCTAGTGTCTAACTAGTTAAGAGACACTTAAACTATGAATGTAAAGTTAACAAATAGTGAAAATTGCAAATAAAGCTTATGTAGGTAGTCATGAAACGGATGTGTAGTAGTCTCTGAAATTAGAATGACTGAGGCAGAGCTGTCAGCTTGTGTTTTCATCTTGCCTTTTCTTTGATACTCTCTTCCAGTCATACAGAAGGAATAGTAATTGTTGTTCTGCTGTCCTCTGGGTCCTGCAGTATTTATTTATGTTGTAATGACTGTGAGGTACTTCATTTCATCCACTTATGTAGTTTAGGTTAAATATATAGATTTTTTCATGTAGGTAAATGATAAAATGAGAGTAGGCATTTGTGGCAAAAACATTATGTGCTGGTATTGGTGAATTATACAATATGAGAAACAAAGATATATATATATAATGTGAAAGAAACTAATGACAGTATATCTTATCAGTTGGGAATGTGCTGTTCTTATGAGGCAGCATATGGTTGTCACTTTCATTCCTTAATACAGAGATAGAAAAGCAGTCTGTCTGTCCTGTTTGTCATTAGTTTGATACTGGTATTTATTTGGCAGATGGGAAATTGGTTACAGAATTTCTTCCAAATGTGAAGTATAAATACTGAGATATATAATTACTGTTATGCTGGTAGTGTTGAATGTTTATGCAATGGGTTGCTACTTAACATGTGTTTCTTTCTTTAGATTCCAATGTGTGATGTTTACTCTATCTTATGTGACACCATGAATGTATGGGCACTAAGTGTCTAGCATTTTGAGATCTTTTCTTGTATATGGTGCATGAAAAAAATAGGAATTGTAGATATTTAATTAACTCGTTGCAGCTGGTTTGTTCTTGTAATCCTTGTAAATACTACAGTATAAGCTTCTGGAAAGTTTTAAAGATGCACAATTTTCTTTAGCAAAAGCTACATTTCTTCTTTTTCTTTTCTTTTTCTAAATACTGTTGGCTTTTCAGTTTGTATTTTCCACCTATTACTTAACCTTGTAAGAAATTTCTGTTCTCTTCAGGTAATTTTTATGGGTTGTACATTTTGAAAATGAGTACTGTTACTAACTGTAGTTATAATGTATAATTAAAGTTCTTCCAGTTGTAAATCTTTCATCATAAATTGTTTCACTGAAGTACCCTGCATAACAAAAAGCAAAATATGTCCTTCTAATCAATTAAACATCTTCTAAAAGTCTGCCGATGTAACAGGCCTTACAAGTTATCAGTTGTAAATTTGTGGATGTCCACAGTGAAGCATTCGTTCTTTTAGCAAAAGCCACAGTTCTTGTCTTGATTCAGCATTTTACACATGTTAATAAATTGTTGCATTACTTCCTGTTAGAACAATTTCAAATTTAAGGGTGAAAAGTAAACAAACTGTGTTTTACTCCACTAGTATTTTATTGTTTCAACATCCCAAGGTTTTTAGTGTGTTTTTGATATCTGTTGCTTCATCTGACAGGATAGTTAAATTTTTATTGGATGGGTTTTTATGGGTTGTTCATTTTCTAGTTGAGTAGTCTTACTAACAGTGTGTATGATGTGTGATTGATGTATATTGTGTTTGGCTTAAAGTGAAATTCCTTCATCATAAATTGCTCTGTTGTGGTCTTTCTAATGAATTCTCATATGCGACAGCAAACAAAGTATTATTATTATTATTATTATTATTATTATTGTTATTTACTCATGTAGGAGCTCCTAAAAGCCTGCTCTCATTTTGGATTTGAGAGATCAGTTTAGTTTTGAAGTCAGATGTGTAAACAGTGGACTGTTGAGATGGTGAAGGAAGAATTGGTATGTCACTGTAGTTCTACAGTCATGACTTCATCAGCAGTTAATTATATGTTTAGACTATACCATTTTATTGCTTTGCAATCAGCTTGTTATCATGATGTTAGTAAATGCTTCTTTCTAAACCTAACAAAATCACGTCTATACACAGTGTTCAGTGCCTGAAGAATATGCAAATAAGAGCTGAAATGGAATCAGAAATGTTGTAACACTGTGCCATTGAGGTTATAAAAAAAAAAAAGGAGATTTGCTTATTAAGAATGGTGATGATGAAAAAAGATGTTTGTTGTTATGAAAATGTTGAAGATTTTGGAAATTACTCAGAACACTTGGCCAAAAAAGATTTAGCTTTAGAAAAACTAGATGAAACACAGTCAAGGGCAAGGGAATACCACCGCAGTTGAGTGGAGATAAAAAAAAAAGAGATGTCAGTTTATTGTTTGCCTGCTAAATCAAATTATAGAAACATATGTAATAAGAAACTGATTGTAGAGATATTTGCTTTCATCACCCAAGACTGCAGACTGATGTGATACTGTAGGGTTACATAAATATAGAAAGGTCTGTCACATACAGTAAGAAATTAAGTTTAACATAACATATATCTGTGTAAAATTCACTTGCTACATGTTGAAAGTTATTCTTTGAAAATCTTGTAAGAAAGTGGTTCAAAGCACATTTCAGTTAAAAATTAGTTCATCACAAAAACATAGTTAAGCTCTGCAAATGAATTGTGTGTCTAGTGGCATTTCAGAGAAGTCTCAGATTAAAGGAATTTGATAAGTATGCAGAAGATAATGAGCATGTGATTGAAACCAGGAAGTAATATAGAGAATGAAGAATAAAAAGGAAATATAAAAGAAGCCATATTCATATATGAGAGTTGTACACGCGAAAGGATCAAATAATTGCTATTAGGAAACAAAATGGGATATAAAAGCACTGCAGTGAAAGAAGTATAAAATTAGGTTTGTAACTAAAATTCAGAGGAAGAAACAATTTTTTGTCGACCATTAAAAGGGATAGTAATGACTCGAGACACAGAACATCTAATGAAAACAAACAAACCTGGGAACAGGAGCAGAGGACGAGCACAGGAGATGAGTAACTATTCTCTTATTTTCTTTTTGTTCCCCATATTATGTCACTTGATACATGCATGTTTCAAGAATTCTCCTTCGTATTGTCATTTATGGTCATTTCTATGATCCTTTGCCAGTGATAGGTCTCTCGCTGTCTCTTTTCATTGATAAAAATTTTTCAGCCTCTGCATCTACCACCACTGATTTCTTCTTTTGTTATCCAAAATAACTTTGGCAAGCAGCGCGACACTCTCATCTCAACTGCAAGCATCTTGACACTCGCATCTCAACTGCAAGCATCTTTTCCTCATATTTCTTCCTCAGTACTGAACATACATGGATAACATTTGTTTTTCTGCATTTCCCTTGAACATTGTAGGTATCTTCTTGTTTTCAAGACTACTTTGCACATTTAGATGCTGAAGATACCTTGTTTTACATGTAGATTTCATTTCCAGTGAGTGTTACTAATCTAATTTTATGTTCTATGTTATTAATTTGAAACCAATTGTCAGTTGTATTCTGATTTAAATGATTTTGTCATATACAAAGAAGTGGCAAATAGACGTTGTTAACCTAACAGCAAAGTACATTTTGTTACCTTTTATGTGACTGTTTATTTTTGTTGAATATTTTACTCAGTTTGTGATGGAAGTAGAAGTAGAGAAATAGTTTAGGAAGAGAACTTTCCTCTATGGGGGAGGAGAGAGGGATACGCTGAGGAAGGTCTGAAAGGAGGGACACACTGCAGATTGAGAGGGAGCCACCTACATGGGAAGACAAGGACCTTTCTCTATACATCCATCTTCTGGTAGATCATAGGACAACAGCTGTTACTATGTCTTTGTGTAGTAGGGATGACTTGTTCATCTGTATTTATAGGTCTTCTTTTTATTGCAGTTGATTCCAATGTTCCATTATGCCATATTCAGGTCCTTCTAGAATGCCAGGTGTCCATATGGGCACCAGGTAATCTTCATCATACATGTCATAGCTAGTTAAGAAATTAATGCCCACTATGCTGAATCAGATTTCCTGATTATGGTACGAACAGTGGCAGCGCATCAGCTAGAGTAGTCTATATGTTAGTGGGGTTTACTCTGAAGATGGTATAATGGAACACTGAAATTGATTGCAATAAAAATAAGGAGCTGAAGGTGTCATACCTACTACATAAAAACATAGATCTTTGTCTGTCCTTATTTTCCCTCTTTTCAGAGGTTCCACAACTTACCTCACTGTCCTTCCCAAGGAAATAACTAAGAGTAGCAAAAGCTTGAATAATTGTTTCTGTTCTTATATTTTCCTGAAGCAAAGGACAGGTCAGCAATGCTGTATATTAATTTGTTTTCTCAAATGATAAATAAAATTTAGAAAGTTGTTAAAATTACAAGTTGGCAAAATTACTGACCATTACTTTTCTTCAGGAGTCAAAATTCCCAGTACTGCCAATAGAAACACTCAGTGGAATTTCACCTTATGAGGTTAAATACTGGCAGCTATTACTTTTTATTTTCTTTTTTATTTATTTATTTTTTATTTTTGCTCAACCTTTCCTTTCTTCAGCTTTACTTGATGGTTTCTTTTTACCTTCCTTTTGCTTATATTAGTTGTCTTTTTTCCATATTTATGTTCTCTCATAAAATTTATTATTTTTCTCCCAAGCAATATCACATTTAGCTTATTTTTTAGTCACTAACATGGTGTATTTTTAGAATCATTGTGTTTTGGTCTGTCCATTCTGCTATGTGTTCTATGTTTTTCTGTACAAATTTTGAGCAGCTGCATGTACTCACTGTTGATGAAGATAATAGTCTTTTGTTGAGGAAGACATTAGTCTTTTATGTAATAAAGTGAAACAGGAATTTGCTTTTAATACTCGACCATCTCAATTTTAAAAGGTAGAAATGAGAGTATGGATGTGAGTTCCTGTTGTCACTTTACAAATGTAATGTATTAAAGCATGCTTGTTGCATTGCTTGGTTTTTCTTGCTACTTAGATAAAAAACTAGATATGACTGAGGATGTGTAATAATCATGCAATAAAACAACCCCTATTTTCTCCTTAGTGTACTATCCAAGTATCAAACTCTTTTTGCATTTTTTGCTTAATGTTTCCACATATGCAAGAATCATACAATGGATGTCATACAAAGACCTAGCTGTTCAAATAATGTAACCTTATGCTATTTTAATGGGGGGGCCTTATTTCCATCTACTGTCACGATGTTAAAATGATGGTTGGTGCTTTTAATAACACTTTCATGAAATAATTTTTTATATGTTCTGCATTTTGATGCCATAACTATTAATTATTTAAGGTAAATGTAAAACACCACCTCATCTGCTGTGCAGAAATTTTTTAATTTCTACTGTTGATTAGATTAATTGAACATGTGTAGGCACACATGCCTAGCATCTTAACAAGGGCTGTTTGCATGTCCATCAAAGCACGTGGCAACCTATTGGGCACCTGTCACCTGAACATATCCAGTAATGTAACTGGTAGTGGAAATTAAAGCATTTATCCACAGCAGCTGAGGTGAAGTTTTGAGTACACCTTAAAACACTCTCATGATTATAAAAATACTGGAGATGATTGTTCCCAAATGGTTGTTTAAATATATATATATTTCACAATAAAAGCCATTGTTTTTAGTTTCCTGTATATGGGCATCTGGTGGATGTATTGGACATCTAATTCCTGCTTTTCACAGATGAGACACTACTAGGGATTCCTCTATATGCATACTGTGTTGCTGTGTTTGTTTCCCACTTAAGAGGTCTTTGTCAAGATGAAAGTGGAAACTTTGATAGTTCTTGGGTTCAAGTACCATGTATGAACATTTGTTGTCATTATCAGAAATTTTTCTCTCATTTTGCGATCGTTTATCTCTGTCTGCAGTTTGCTTCTTCTAATTTCTTTTAATTTGTTGTAGTCATTTTCCTATAGACTCCAAAATCACCAACTCTGTGTACAGTGGCATCTGATGTGACTCAGATTAATCAATTCTCAAATTAGTGATACTGAATTGCTACAAGTATCGTAGATAGGACATTATTACACACAAAAAATTGGAAATCTAGATGATGATGATGATGACACAATAAAGAATAAGAAATCTTGATCTTTTAGACTTACTTCACGGGGTGTTGTAATTGGAGAAACAGAATGGTGTTAAAGTGTAGCAAAAGAAGGAAAGTTATGTAGAGCCACAGGCTACACAGGATTTTGGAGGTTGACAGACCGCAAACTCAAGCAACGAGCTGAAATATGAGTCTCAATCCAAAGTTCTGCTATACCATATACCAATATACTCTTGTGCTATTTATTTCATTAATTCATAAATAAGGGAATATCCAACATTTTATCCAGTGGAGTAGAGTGGTGGTTAGCACACTGGACTCATATTCGGGTGCATGATGGTTCAAACCTGCATCCAGCCATCCTGATTTAAGTTTTCCGTGATTTCCCTAATTCAATTAAGGCCAATGCCAGGATGGTTCCTTCAAAAGAGCATCACCCCTTTTCTTCTCTGTCCTTCCCTAATCTGAGCTTATGCTCTGTCTCTAATGACCTTTTTGTCGACGGGGCTTTAGACACTAATCTCCTCCTCCAAACATTTTGAGATTTCTTGTTCTTCTTTGGCGTTGCACCTTTTTCTGTATTTTTCTTGTGAGCCAACCTTTCTCCATGGACATGCAGTGAATTTTATAATTTTGGGCTTCATTTCTATTCAGGGTATTTAAATCAGTTATTGACAGGGGAGGTTTGTGTTGCTGTGCTTCTAATTAAGGCAGTTCTGTTTTCATGTGTTACTTAATTAGGTGAATTGAGAAGAGGAACTAGGTGTATTACTTATATAAGTTGTTAGTTGATGAGGATAACTAATGTTATGTAAAAGGTAGTGTGCTGTATATGCATTGTGTTACTCATTGGCTTGTTTACAAGTATGTGTTTTACTCGTCGGCTATAAGGGATGTATTTGTGTAAGTAAGTGCTCTTCTGATCATGTTTCTGGCAGATATGTTTATCAAACTTTTTTCATATCTGTCCTCTTGAAAATATGAATTTCTTCTGAGAAAGTGAAGGAACATTTTTGGGAGACTGAAAATTAATTTCGTGGAATACAACTTCACTCACAGGGAAAGGAAATGGCAAACAAGTGACTAAGTGAATACAGGCAAGATGTTAGTCATTAAAGTACATTTATTTTGGTTTATGAGATTCCTGTTATGATATCGGATTAATGACTATCAAATGGCTTTCAAAGGAATGTAATATCTTCTCTGCGCTCAATGTTCTTATGACAAACAGTCTTTTAATTTACAAAATTGGTGCCATCATTGAAAGTGTCGGAGCAGTTGCACTGTTTTTCCTTCTGTTTTGTAAGAATCATGATGATCCTTTGGAATAAATCAGATCATATACAGGAACCAGTAAATGGTCATTTATTTATTTTGCAGTTTCAAATGAAGAACATATAGAAAAATAAGTTTCATCTAATAAACAATGGCTAGTCACCCACAGTTACTAGATATGCAAATGTTCTCACTTCATTTAATCTTTTCTGTTCTGGAAACAAATCTTATGTGTAATAACAGTTGTGTAAATACAACTTTCGTAATGTGCATGGTTCACTGCATCCACAGCTGTATTTTAGGTTTATTGAATACATGTATAATGATTCTGTGCTGATATGTATTCCATAGTATATGTCAGCTAAGTCTCCCAGGACTAAAAAGTAAAAATTTTAAAATGGTTTACTGTACTTACTACTAAGTCCAAGATACAGAAAGATTTGCTGAATCTATAGGCCAGAAGACACAGTATGAAGATCTACAGAAAAATGATTGAAACATACTTTGAAGAATCAAGTAAAAAGAAAAAAATTAACTTTATGAAGAGGCCCATAAAATAAAAGTTCACTTTTTCCTTTCGATAAGTAAATATTAAGTTTTGTATTTTTTAAAAAGAGAGAGGCCAAAAAGATGTAACTCACAAACCAGTCTAAGGGAAATCTATGTTTCTTTTCTTTCTCTTTTCTTGAGACAGAGCCTAATGTCTAAGAATCCATTAACATCCAATGTTCCTTGAAATGTTTTGACTGTTAATAATCTTATTTGGCATTCAGTGATGGTACATTCCCACTCTTATGATTATAAAGTTTTATTTTTTTTTTTTTTTTTGATGAGCTCTGCCATTGCCACTTTCTATAAACTTTATGAGTACGCGTATGTGGTGAACTTTCCTAGTTGAATTCCATATTTTTCAAAGACAGTAAATTCAAAACTGTTCTGTGAAAATACAAATACATTACACATAGCACCTGTAGACTCAGAGCATGATTTGTTAATTGATGCATAGAGAGCAGTAATTTTACATTAACAAAATCATCTGCTGTACATCCTATCTTCTATTTTTCACATTGTTAAAGTTTCACTGTTTTTTGTTCATTCTCATATCTAGTGGTGTGTAGAAGTGATTCTTACAGGAATGTTTTCATCAAATGCATTAAAAATGTGTTCACATTTTTGTTCAGATAATGCAAAACATGGTTGTGTAAAATATTTTCTGTGATAAGCTGCTTCGATTGTTTCCATTATTACCATTCCTGCTTAAATAGCATAAATTGCTGGCATCCAGAGCTCTAACAGGGACTAACTTTTGCTCACTTCGAAGGATTTAAGAAAAACTTGTTGGGCTTATCACAGATTTACATTCCTTTAGTTTTAGCGATATTGCAAACTTTTAAGCAACAAAGTGGTAGAGGATTTGCGATAGCCTTGAAAATTAAATTTTACTTTTCTATACATATGAGAGAATTACATGTATTGATTCCTTGTTAAATTTATTGTTGTTTAAGGAGACTGCATTTATCATTTGAGCACATTTATCATGCAGTTGTCTTCTCATCTTATTGTATCAAATAAAGGCTGTAATTTTTCCCTTTGACTTCAACTTGTGTTTAGCCAGATCAGGTCTTTTACTTTGGTCCTTTGCTTGTTTGACAAAAACGAAGAAAGATGACATATTATTCAAGCTGTACCTCTTTACAAAAATTGTGTGCTTCTTCTCTTAGATTATAAGTGAAGAGTGTAATGACATGATATGCAAACATTGTCATATTTTGGATTACTTGTTGTTTTGTTGCTTCAGGAGTTTGTGTGTACTTTTACCAGAAGTTGTCATTAACACAATACATGTGATACAAGGTCAGTGTTAGTAATGTATATACAATTAACATTAGACTATCTGTTTCATGAGGGATGCTCCTATAATTAGGAGTAATTCAGACACACTACAATGTCTGCCATTATTCCTCATCTGCGAAAGCAGAGGAATGTGTAGGATAACCATATTTGACAGTGTTGTTCAGATACCATTGTATTGTTACAATGATATCTGATGTAGAAACATGCAACTCACCCTGTCATTACTTCATTAAGTAATGATGATAAGGTGAAAATGAGATGGTGGTTGATGATGGTCAGCAGCTTACTTTAAAATTTTGGCTGTGCAAATACTGGTTTATTGTAATTGCTTACTATTGGAAGTAGCATGTCAGCTTTGATTGGATACAGGTGAAATAAAAATAAGTTTACCCCAGCATTTGATTTACAATAAAATACATATTTTATTGCACACATGATGTTTGGTTGCAGTGAACAAATTACTTTTAAATGTTGTTAGTTTTTGTTTCCTACATTCTTGAATATCAGGGACTGATGTATTAAGAAAAAGATTATTCATGGCAATTTTCAGTTTTTATAGTTCCCTGTAAAAATCATTTGACAGTTCTCTCAGTAATTTTTGTTTAATCCTGCACAGTTGTAAAAGCCATGTAGCACCCCAGGAAAGGCTGCAGCAGCAAACACAAAGTTGTGGAGGTATTATTTCATTGGTTAAAGGCCAAGCTTTTGATCATAGAAGGACTTTGCTTTCCCTTTCTAGTGCCCAAATAAGTTAAATGTGAAAGCTAGTGCACTGTTCAGATCTTGCAAGTTTGGCCATTCATATAATGCATGGTTTATTTATTTCTGTTGTTTTGTGTGGTGATTTGTGGGAGACACAGTATTATCAGCTGAATGTTTTCTGTTTACTTTCAAAAACATGTTGCACTTTTTGAGACAACTGTAACTAACACTATAGCAGGATAATAAAGAGTGTACATGCATTTAACAGAAACCCTGTGTCACATATATTGATTAAATGTTTCTCAATATAAAATTTTACTTAGATTTCTTTGTACGCACATGTTAATTCACTAGCTACATAAAAACAAAATATTTGGTAGTCTGCTATGTCACTAATTTCTCTATGATATTTAGTAACAATGTAAGGTAATATTTTATATTTGTGCATATTTTTATAAACATTGCCTTTTTGGTTTGGCAGTAACAATTCTCAGATTAATCTTGAAATAGAACTTTAATTAGTTAATGTAAGGTGACTGTTTCTGCAATTTTGTGAAGTCAATTGTATGTTTGTCTTGTAGCCAGAAATTTTTTGTTCACTGTTATTTGCTTTCATCTTTATGAGACACTGTAAATTTGTTAATATAGCATTTATCTTCATTGCTTTTTGTTGCTTATTACTGAGGGAGCAGAAACCGGGTTTCACAGGCTGAAGTTTTTTATGAACACTCACATCTTGGCAACCAGGGGTAGGAAGAGCATGTTAGTTTGTTGCTCATTTCATAAGTTGCTGCCTCAACAGATGTCTGAATTTCAGCTCATCATCTTTCTTCACAAAGAAAAGAAACAAATAATTTTTGAAATAATGGGACCATCTTTTACTGATCAAGCGAAACTGAGCATTTATACAAGGGAAAAAGTAGTAAAACATTTAAGATCTTGCTGTGAAAATGTGCATTATATATATCTGATCAAACACACCCAATTTCATTTTAACATTTTGTCTTGCATAATGTCCCTAAATTGTGACTTTGTACAGAAGAAGAAAATTTGTTAATTTTGTTCTGACCAGTACCATTCTGATAAAGGGCACAAATCAAAGTATTTGTTAGCTTGTAAGAGTTGTGAAATTATCAAATAAGAAATATATGCACTAAACACTAAATTTAGCAAGATTTGACTGCAGAGTGATTAATTAAGGACTTTGTGAACCTGAAATGTTTTGTGCACAAAGGATTTAAATCCTGTGACAACACCAGCTATAGTACATGCCAGTTATTTCATCAGTTACCCTCACTCTTCTCCCTTTCCCTTCTTCTCCTCCCTCTTCTGCTGTTTCCCTTGCCTCACAGTTTTCTGAATCTCTCTCTCTCTCTCTTTCTCTCTCTCTCTTTCTTTCACACACACACACACACACACACACACACACACACACACACACACAGAGAGAAGCAAATTTATGCTTGAGCTCATCTCAGAAAAGAGAACTGCATGTGCAAACCACATTGAACTACTTTGTATTGGCTTCTTCAGAAGCCAGAAAAAATGGATAAAGGGTTGTGGAATAATGACAGAAGTTGCAAAGACAAGGATATAACCTATGGAAGTTCTTGCATTTCTCACATGATGGGGACGGCTGACTGGCTTATTAAGTTCTTTTGCTAAATTTGGCATCCATATGCATGTTTTTGTTAACAGGTGATGAAGCTGCTTTCAATTTGAACACCCAGTATTTCATTGGCATTGCCTCACAGACATGTTTATCAAATTGTTTCTGATGTATTATAATATTTTAAAGTAACTGCAATGAAAGTAAAATCGACTGTAGATTACAGGTGTTCATATTTTTATTGAGTTTCATTGTTTCAGCAAGCTGTAATCTGATGTTGGATTATAGATTCTTGTATGTTTTCCTCTCCATTTCAGTTTAAATTAGGTTATAATTCTGTTACAGCTAATATTTCTCGCATAGTTTATATGGAATGTACTAATGTATACCAGCTGTGGACTGTTTTAGATGTAAATGTGACAATTAAGAAAAACATTGAAACTTTGGGGTGATTACAACAGTGTGCAAGACTGAAAGTCTAAACTGGAACCTTCACTTTTGCGGGTAATGCTGTAAGGTAAGAGCACACCCATGAAAGCCAAGGTTCTGGTCGGACTTCCAGTCTCACACACTGTTTTCATCTACTGCGAAGTTTTCAAAATAACACACAGTTCACTGGAGAGTGAAAGATTCATTCCAGATGGAAATCCTTGTCCCTTACCTCGTAGTTTCCCATTTACTGTAAGTACAACCTCTTTTTTTTTATAAATTGGAAGTTTTTCCGAGGCCAAATACTTTGACCACTCTGCAGTTAAATCCACATTTTTTTAATGTTCTGCTACCTACTGACAGTTTTCATGAGGAATGTGATTATTGAATTATCCACTGATACAAAGAAACAATGTATGCAAGTTCCAGATAGTGACAACAAACTTCTTGTGCTATTGCATGTTTTTAAAGGACAGACTCTGTGGTTGTGAGATGATAAAAATGTTGTTTAGTAACAGTTGAACATAGAATTGTAATACTTTTTCCTTTGACAATTTTCTGCCCATGTGATGTAAAATGACCTAGTACAGTGAATTTAAAATAAAAAAGATAATTCAAATGGTGTCTGCATAGCATTATTAAAAAAACTAAACTACCTCACTTTCATAAACACAGTTTTAGATAATACACAAAATTAGTGTTGTAGAAATTGCTCTTGTCTGTTGGTGATTCTACATCTCTCCATTAGTTACCATTAAAAAAATTGGTTCTAAATTTATAACGCTCACATACCACCATTCTGTTCACTATATAACTGGAAATTCAAAAATGAAACCTGTCTTCTGTGACAGCTTATAAATCAGATTTTTATTTTTGAAATGGCGTAAAAAGGAGGTCATACATGAATATTATCAGATTTTGAGACAGTAATATCTACTTTGTCACAACTGAGACAGGAACACCTGGAGAGATCTGAGTAAAACATTGTTTTTCCTTCATATTTTGGAGGGAGGAATTATTGCATAATAAATGTGGAAAGAGGAGAATTTCACACAATATATATGAATTGACGGTCTTTCAGTGATGTGAGGTAATAAAATCTTCCTGAGTTTCCAGCTGCGTCAGGTCATTAAAATTCCACAAGCTTTTGACTGAGCTCTCCTCAACCATTGTTAAATGGTACATGACTGTTGTGCTGCTGTGGTCATGCCATTCTAAAGTTGTGCTGCTGGCTATGATGTCATTGCCACTATCTTCCTTGCCAAATATGGTAGTGTTTTCATCCTGTATCCATCATGCCCACTTCAACCTCGCAATGGCCAGGTCCCAGGCTGTGCAGAGCTGCAACCATTTAAGCACACATTGACGTCGTCATATTTTGGGTAGTTGAACAATATGGTGATGGGAAGTCCATTACCAATAGGCAACCATTTTATGGAGAAATTTGAAGACATCACTTTGGACACGGCTCCAGTTAAGCCAAGTTGCTTCTATCATTACATCAATGACACTTTTATCATCTGGCCCCTCCGACATAAAAACCTGGGAGAATTCTTACCCCACTAACGTGAAAAACTGGGAGAGTTCTTAGAACACTTGAATGGCATTCATAAGAATGTTAGGTTTATGACGGAGTAGAGATAGATTGGGAATTGCCTTTCCTTGATGTCCTTGTTTGCTGGAAAACCAATGCGCACCTCAACCACAGTGTCTACAGGAAACATACACTCACAAATCAGCATCTGCACACTCTCAGCCACCACCACCTGGCACAAAAACATGGTGTTCTGAACATCCTCTTCCATCATGCTAAGGTCGTTTCAGATGCTGAAAATCTGCCGCTAGAAATAAGCTACCTCTAAAAAGTCTTCCGGATAAATGACTACAATCAGTGCCAGATATCACAGGGTATTTCTGGTGAGATGTGCAGGAAAAACACCTCTAAAGAAGAGAGCAAGAAACTTACATTTTTGTGTTTCTGCGGCACAGCAGTGGGAAAGATTAGCCGACCCTGAAGAAACACAAAATTTCATCAGTGTTAAGGCCCACAGCAAATGTACAACAGCTCATGAGGCCTGTGAAGGAAAATCTAGGGCTTAGACTGCCTGGAGTGTACAAGATAACATCTCAGTTTGGCTGCTACTACATCGGCCAAACAGTATGCACTGTGCAGCAATGTCAGATGGAACACAAGAGGTGCTTATGCCTATGCTATCATGAAAAATCAGCTGTGGCAGGACACACTTTAGAAAATGAAAACCGAATTCTGTTCGATGAAACATCTGTTGTTATAAGGACTAAGGGATTTGGGATAGTGTTATAGAAGAAGCTATAGAATTATAAATGTGGGACAGAAATATTACCATATTTAGCAAGGAAGAGAGCACCAGTGATATCACAGCAGCAGCGTGGTTATAAAATGGTAAGGCCACGGTGACAAAGAACTCATTTACCACTTGACTGTAGCTGGGGAGAGCGTGGTCGAAAGCGCATGGGATTTTAACCACTTGACGTGGCTGGAAATCCAAGAAGATTTTATTAACTCACACAATATGTTTATATTTGGAGGGGCCAAAGCTGCCAGAAATAAATTGTAAATAAGAATGTCCTAATATGTTACAGGTTCCACAACCTTCCATCTTGCATTTCTCTTGAACAAAGCTTGTAGTGGACTTACTGTTTACATCAGTCCTTGTGCATCTCTTCTGTTGTTTCCTTCCTCTGTTTTCTGTATTTCCCTTTCTCAGAAGGAGTAGCTTTTGAACAGTTCTGAAAGCAGTAGACATGGATTTTATTAAATATATAGTTGTGCTTTGTTAACTGTGTTTCAGTTGTTCCTATTTCAGTATGTAATAAGCAGGCTGTTCACTTGTATTTAAAATGTTGTTGATTTTTATGTGTTTGAATTCTAGTTGAGATCTTAATGTTGTGACTCAGTCCAAATGTATGTAAGATTGTGTGTGTGTGTGTGTGTGTGTGTGTGTGTGTGTGAGAGAGAGAGAGAGAGAGAGAGAGAGAGAGAGAGAGAGAGAGAGAGAGATTGAGGGGGGGGGGGGGAGGTGTGTCATGCCACATTTCCCTATAACTGTTTGATGAGGTGGAGCTTGTTCTTGTGATTATCCCTGTTTTCTAAATACCACACTAATCATGAAGAGAAAGATGTATGTGTTACAACAAAGAGAAAATATCAAAAGGAGCATGTGTTCAAGAGTATTTTTCTCATTTCAAAGATGTGTATTATCACAGTTCCTCATAACAACAAAAGACAGATGAGTTTTATGTTCTTCTGCTGCTGTGGGATAAAGGAATTCATTGTCCAAGAAAGAATGATTACTAAATCACAACTAATGGTACATGTAAATGAATACAATAATGTTTATATGTAGTAATTTCAAATCTCTTAGACATGCACTACTATTCAAAGATATTAGTACCAGTTACTGCATATCAGTTGAGTCCCAAGTTTCTGTCTCATTTATGCTTACCTAATGGATATATTCAAATATTTTGTGTATTAGACTGGCATTTACAGTCACTTTGCCTCATGGTACCACGATATAAAAAAAAGAACAGAGATCTTCACTTCATCAAGTACGTCCATTGTGCCTATAATACGAAGGACTGTGAAGGAAAATTTAAGAAGATAGTGAGTAAGAATTCAGGTTAATTATGCATTTATTTTTGTCTTTACGTATGAATAACTGATAGTTAGTTTTCCCTTGATGTTTTGGGCAATGTAGGACTGGAATGTCTACAGCTCTAGAATAAGAATTTGCTTAATTGCATGAATATCTGATGAAGATTTACAATAAGCAGAGTCAAATTGATACTGATGATGCTCTTGTAGCAATGGTCATGAAAGGGAAGCTATAGTTGAAATGTTGTGTGGTGAAATTTATAATAAAATTAAGTAATTTTTTTTGACGGACAGCAAGTATTATTACAATTCATAATAAATAAACATTTCTCAGAGATGCTTTTCTGATGAAGATGTAGTACTACTGAAGTTCCTTGCAGGGTTCATCTACATTAGCCTAAATCTGATTTCCAGTATTTAATGGGCCTTATTAATAAAGAGGGTTAAATAAAATTCTGCCACTGTGGGAGTTAAAGAAAATGATTGTTATCATCCAAGTCCATGTGAGATAGATTAATCGTATCCTTTTGAGCATATATTGATATTGAATAGAAAGCCCAAGCAGAATTGCTACAATACTGCTCATCATTGTTAGTTCAGGAAAACTGCTGAAATTAGTTTTAGATGTACTTCATTCAAGATAAAATAGGTTTTCTGAAATATAAAAGTAGAAATTACATAACACATTCTGATAAATCACCAGTGAACTGTGTATTCATACCATTACTGTTTTGGTTGAATATAAATAATTTAAGGGTAAAGAAAACCACTCACTGACTTGCAGAGACATCAAGTCATCAACAGGCACAAACAAATAAGAAGGAAAACTTGGTAGTTTTCAGTATGAATTCTGGCCCTGCATAATGCCAGTTGGAAGCACCATGCCATGTTGCAGATCAGCTGGGGTCTAGGGTGTAGTGGTAATTGTGGTGGGTGGGTTGGATAGAGTGGTTGAATAAGCAGGATGAGCGGTTGGAGTGGGTAGGTAGTGGCTTGGAGGCAGACACCCGGTTTGCTGCTAGAAATGCAGGAGGAAGGGATATGGATACTCTGGCTAGAAACATGACTCACTTGTGCAAACATGACTCACTTGTGCTGGAGCCGGTTGGCAGCGGTGCACGTTGAAGAGGTCATGGGGATGTGAACTGGGGAGTTCATCCCCCTCCTCATCCCAACAATTTGCTGCACACCTAACTTCTATATGATCTGTAGAATCCATAAACCCAACAATCTTGGATTCTCTATTTGTTAGTGGTTATTGTGCTCCAGCAGAAAGGATTTCCATTCTTGATGGCCAGCACCTTTAACCAACTGCCAAAAAAGTAGCCTCTCACATCAAAGATACTAACCACTTCGTTCGCCAACTTTCACCATCCCCATCCCTTACTTCCTGGATCCCTGCTTGTCATTGTTGATCCATCATGCCTATGGCCTTGCCACTATCAAATACTACCTCTCCCAATGTCCATCAACTCCAAACCACTACCTCATTCCTCTTACACCTTTCCAATTAAATCCTTACACACAACTACTTCTCCTTTCAGGGGAACAGATCCGCAGCCCAGCCATGGGCACCCGCATGGCACTTTCCTATCGCCCATATTAAATCCATTAACCACCAACAGTACCTTGCCCATATTAAATCCATTAACCACCAACAGTACCTTCATCAGGTCTTTGATTATCTACCATAATGGCCTGAAATGAGTAGCATCCTACCTCATCTTCTTCTCATCCCTCCTAAAGTGGTGTTCCATTGCCTTCTCAACCTGCATAACGTCCTACTTTGTGCCTATGCCACTCCCTCTCCCAATCCATTGCCACAAGGATCATATCCGTATGGAAGACCCAGGTGCAAGACTTCCTATATTTCCTGCTACGATCCTGTCACAGGCTTATCCTACACCACCAGATTCTGGGTCACTTGTGAAAGCAGTCATATGATATACCAACTCTGGTACAATCACTGCACAGCTTTTTATGTTGGTATGACAGCCAACCAACGGCCAATCAGAACGAATGACCCCTCCCAGTCTGTGACAAAGAACTAAGTCGAAAACTGTGTGGCACAACATGCAGCTTAACACATGTTTGATTTCAGTGACTGCTTCACAACCCAGACCATTTGCATCCTTCCTTTCACCACCAGCTTTTCTGAATTATTCAGATGAGAGTTTTCCTTTTTTCCTTGCAGAACGTACTTTGCTCTCAAAACCCTCCTGGTCTCAGTAGTTGTTAACCCACAGGAGAGGGGGGTGGGGAGGTGGGGAAGATGTGTGACTGAGAAAGAGAGAGAGACAGAGAGAGAGAGTGAGTGTACTCCAGCTCAAGAAAGGATTCGGGATTCGTTCTGAAAGCTAGCAAATTTTGCTTTCCTTCTGTTTTGTGTGTGTCTGTCAACAACTCAATTCGGTGAGTGGTCTCCTTTATTTCTAAATTATTTATCTTTACTGTTATATTATCTGGTGTTATTTTTCTTTGTCTTCTTGAAGGTCAGTATGTTTTCATATTAAAAGAATTATTTTTGAATAACATGTCTCCATTGGGTCAACCTTCTGAACTCTGCATGTAAAAATATTTATAACAACTTCATACTGTGTGTATGATTTCATATTCCTGGAGTACTGCAAAGACTGTCATATTTCGTAGATATATTCTCACTCCACAGATGTACTGTTACTAGAAATGAGTGTTCTGTGTTTAAACATGCATGGGTCAGTAATAGACTAACTTAATATTTTGGAGTGTGCTCCGTTAAGTTCCTGGAAGCTTTTAAAGACAAAACATTTGCTTTACTCACATACTTATTAAGGTGCATTTCCTCCTTAGTACTTCACCTCAGTGTTCATGTAACTGTAATAATGTTGGTATAGTTGTTCAAACCACTCATGCAGCATTTCATCAGAAAGTGTCCTCACACAGTATGTATCTTTTCATCACTTCTGAATTATATGTGGGTTTATTAAAAAAAAAAAAAAAAAAACTGCGGGAAGACGGGAAAATTAGTAGGCTGAAGGTCTGGGGTGAGTAGGACAACATTACACTTCGCTAAGCTGTTTTTATCCAGTCATGACTACTTTGCATGGCATGTTGTCATGCAGCAAAAGCCAGTTTTTCACGCAACCTTTTATTTGACAAATTTATTTCCATACCTCTTTCCGTATGCTATGAACTACATGGAACTGGAATAGGTGAGTTTGTTGTGGTTATTGCAGATCTTCCCTTCTTCTGTAGAAATTGCTCATGGAATATCCTTCTCTTTGCTATCTTTGCTACATTTGTGTACCTTCCTATTATTGTCATCTTTCTACAGAAGTTTTGGACTTTTAAACTTGATGTTCACAAATTAATGTTTCTGTTGGTGTCGGTTATTGATTTGTATCTAATTTAATCTTGGTAAGCATCATAGTTCGTCTCATTTTCTAATGTGAATGTCCCACCAAATTTCTCTAGAAATCGACTGGATATTAACTTGCAGTTGTTACTAATTTCAATACAGTTATTTCAAATAATTCTGAGTGAAGTAGCAAAATTTGTATGATATTTTATGCAGTTCAGTCTATCTCGAATAATCCATGTATACAAAATGTATAGAATTAACTTTTTTTGGGAATAGCTGATGATGAAAGTATCACTAATTAGTTTAACAATCCAATCCCACTCCATTATTGAGAAATGTGATTGAGCTTGTCACATTTAGAATCAGATTCTCTACTCGCTTGCTGTAGAGGACTAAAAACATCAACAGCAAGGGGGAAGGGCTAGCAGATTCGGTTTACATAGTAATGATAATAATTTATCTAGAAAGTTATTTCTTAACAATTGCCTTGTTGAAAGAGAACATACAGCAAATGATGCCAGTGATTCTTGGCAGAGCTGCAGGCTCATTACTGATATACGAGAAACTAAAGACATGTTCAAAAGAAGGAACAAAATCTTTGTTTTAGAAGACAGTTGCATTACAAGAGGAGTTAAAAAATTTCCTGGGCAATGCCATGAATGATCAGGAAGAAGCTCGTAATAACACGTTTTGCTAAGTGAGAACATGTCGATTTGTTTTAGTGTAACTGAGACTTCGGTGATCTTCACGCTCATGAAGAGTGCTGCACATTTCTTGCAATCAGTATAGTGTAAATAACTCCCACATGTAGAATGATCACATAAATGTTTTGTGGGTTCACAATCAAATCATGTAAAGCTTTTTGCTTGTGAAATTTATTTATGATTAAAAGGTTTCAATCATGTTTAAACAAAAAATTGCCCAAGAAACATCTGCTACTAATGTTATTCTTGAAATTGTCCACTACTTTTATCATGGATGTAATGACAGTGACCACTTGTCATATTACTGTCTTTTGTTGTTCAGTAATTCCTGGATGATGTTGAGTGACCTTAGATTTTAGGTAGCCTTTCAAAAAAAATCATACACAGTTAACTCGTGGTTATGGGACATTTGTTTGAAAATCGGAAGTGAGTGCTGAGGATAGCTGCTTGTGGCCCATCCTGTTAAAAACACTCATTCTGTTGGCATTGCAGAATGGCGTATAACATGTCACAGTATCCACCTGAAACCACAATTTCTGTCACATTTTTTTTATATATATTTTTTTACTTACTGTAGTGCAAACCGTATCCACCAAATTTACACAAGACTGCTCAATAAAGCTATGTGATAAATGTTGATATTTAAGAGGGTTACTGGCTGGCCAGTACGCAAGTCTGCATTGTCAAGCAGATGAAAATATATGGCATAACCAATCAACACGAATAGCTGCAACAGTGTATCATTAGTAATGGATGTCACTTGAGTGATGATATAACTGAAAGAAACTTTCCCATAAAAATTTTTTAAGTTTTATTTTTATTGTCTGTCAAAATGTGAGAGAGGTCCTGTAATGCAGGAATTATTTCTATTGCTCTCTGAATTAGTGAAAGTGTTAACTGTACATCCAATAATGAAAGAGATTACTGTATCACTTGTAAGACACAAGTAACTAAAGGGGATTTCCACACTTAATACTTCGCTGTCGTAGTATCTCTTCTCTCCACACTGCTTAGTAGTATACTCTCCAAGGCCAGTTTTTCTCCTTCATGACTTCATGACTTTATGGCATTAGAAGATATTTTGGCAGTCATAATTGATTAAAGGCACATGAAGTGTGGGCAATTAAATAATTATTAAAATTAAGAAAATTAGTTATTCATCATTCCATTGCTGAAGAGAAAAAGCAAAATGTGTTACATTGGTTTCTTGATTGCAACAAAATTCATAATAGTTGACCAGAAATATGTCATAGTCAGGCAACAGAGCTTATGGTATAAAATTATTAGCAGCATTGATTCCTTTTATGAATCTACTTTTTCTTGAACTGTAGACATCCAGTTTCTTTTTAATAATCTTTGTAGTGAATGAATGCCAAAAATCTAAGTAGATTTCATAGTTGTATTTTGTATTATTCTGCTTTATTTCATTCTGTTTGTCTATTGTTTGCCTATTGCATATAAGCATGCTAATTTGCAAGTTGTAGTTTACTTCAGTTGTTTTGAATTTACCGTCTCTGTATGATTTGAAATCGATGACAGTGAAACTAGCACAGCTTAAGAAATATTGTGCTGTTGATATTGTGATGTATGAATTAATTATTTAAAAGGGTAAGGTGCAACCCCCTGTCATATTTGTGTCATTGCATGGCTGTTTTTTTTTAGTGTGCTTGTATGTGAATGCTGCAAGGACACAGTGGTGATATGGAGGGAATATGAGGGAAGGAATGGAGAGAAAGAGAGAGAAAATAATGTACAGTGATGTCTCATCAAATTCAGTTTTATGTTTCTGTAATGATGGTTTGTGCAAATGCCATAAAACTAATGGTGTTTAAGAATATGTCTTTAGAAGGAAAATAATTTTACACTCTTTAAAAATAAGTGATTGGCACTCATAATTTCATCAGCCAGCTTACTCATAAACTGCATATTAGAAATTGTTTTACGATTTTGAAATATAAATAAAAGAAAGTCACAGCTGTGTTTTTTATATATTCAGATATACTATTTTCTACTCTTTTAATTTGATTTTCCTTATTCATGCACATAGTAATCACAGTCTTTCCACGTAGTGTTTGCATGATTGTAATTTTGATAAACTTTTGGCTGGGCTGCTTACAGGCATTGTGAAAAAAATAATTTTTAGGTCTTCTGTTACTGTTTGTAACCTTTAACAGAACAACTGAAAATCTGTTAATGGCTGTCTCCATATTTCCTCAAGAATTATAGAGTTTTATTGGCTTATGGGTGTAATGGTAGTTCAGAAAATTAAAGCTAAATGTAATGTTTTAAACCATACTGTTGTAGCCATGTATATTTTAATTTTCAAGCATATCTAAACAAGACAAACAAGTTAAAATTCTGCCTGTAATGTTACATTAAAATTGTGCTGAACACAGATAGAAATCTAGATTTTTTTTTTACTTAGTAAAATTAATGCCTCTGAATTCCATTGTTCCATCATTGTGTTCTTCAATCACCTTTATTGCGTTGGTATTGGCTGTATGTAGCATGCAGAATGGTAATAGCAAAAAATAATTTTATTGTGATAATACTGAGCTTATTTACATGCATAATTTTTTGGTCTGTTATTTGAGATAATGATAAGTGGAGACAGTTCTACGTGAAGGACAGCTTTTTACTCAAAGGGAAGTGACATAGTCCATTATGCATTCTTGTTTCTGAGATATTTGAATCTGAGAGCAGAGGCCAGAAATATTTTATTTAATTTCTTCTAGAGAATTATGACTTGCAACTTATGTCTGATATTGTAACAGATTCCTTTCTTTCTTTTTACTTAAATATTTTAAATTTTCTATGATATTTATGGCTGAATGTTACAGAAAACCATTTTATCTATCTTCATGAACAGTTCAGCCAACAAAATGACATTCATTGGACTTTTTAGTTCATTTCACATAATACTACCAAAGTTTACTTTTTGGAACAGGTGCACAGTTCATAACTATTTTCAATTAAAGAAGTCTTGAATAAGCTTCAAATTGTCACAGTTAGATTTGTGAAAGATTTTCTTTACGCCATGACCAGTTTTCGATGAAGGCCTATTATCAGACATCTTCATTTACTTGTTGTTACTTTTGCACTCCAAAGATGCATGGCAAGCTACTTGTAAACACTGTGACAAAAAAGGAAATATTTTAATGTAAATACAGTTAAAAAATTAACAAACACTGTAAATATTTTTGAAGTAAAAAGCAGGTATTCCTCCAGCACATTTAGGCTTGACTGTTGACCGGCTAACATATTTCACTTTCATACTCCAGCAGGCACTGTTGTGAAATTTAGCTCAGTCAAATAACAAAACAATATGCCTTGTGGGTACGCAGGGTTGGCAGTAAGTCAAGTGGCTAATTTCTATGTTTTCATTTGGATCAGAAACTTTTTACCCACTTTTTAGACCAAATTAAACAATGGAAAATCCAATATGGAATACCAACACTATTATGGAAAGGATAGATTGCTAGTCACTGTGTAGGGGAGAAGTTGAGAGGCAGACAGGCCCAACAAAGAAGACCTTCTTCCGAAACAGAGAACACTCACACATTCACACAAGTGCAACTCACTCACACGTGACCACTGTGTCTGGCTGCTGTGGCCAGGATGCAAACAGCAACTGCACCTGACAGGGAAAGCAATCTAGTGAGGGTGGTAGAGGTAAGGAGGTGGCTTGGTAAGGGGGGGGGAGGACAAAGGGATAACAGGGTAGAGGGGGTGTAAGGTATAGCACTGTATGTGGGAACATGAAGGGGGACATGGTGGGGACAGGTAGTGCTCTAGTGCTTCTAGGTGCTATCAGGAGGTTTGGTAGGGGGAGGGGGAGAAGTAGAGAAGGGGGGGAGGGGGGAAACAAGTGATTGCGTTAACGGAATAGAAGGCTGTGAAGGACTGGGGTGAGAACAGTGAAGGAGATATGTAGGTTGAGAACAGGAACTAGTGAAAGTTGAGGCCAGTGGTGTTAAGGGAAAGTAGGATATGTTGTACGAATAGTTCGTACCTGCGCATTGTAGGAAAGCTGGTGTTGGCAGGAAGGACTAGATGGTGCGGGCTGTGAAGCAGAAGGGAGGTACATTCAATTAGTGCTTCACAGCCTGCACCATCTGGGTCCTTCCTACCAACACCAGATTTTCTGAACTGCACAGATGGGACCTCTCCCTACAATACAAGGTTGTTAGAAATAATTGAATCAATTTCACAGATATGCTGAAGCTGTATTATTTGACATATTGTCACAGGGCTTTGCACATATGTAGAAAAAGTAATGCTCCATATGTGCCTCCCTACTGATACAGCAGATATCAAGTCAATAATCAAGTTCTTCCCACATTCAGTGCAGCATGTGTCTATCAATCTGTTCAAAAACACTGATGATGCGACCTCTTAGTTCTGGTAGGTTTTTTGGTAGAGGAGGCAGAAACACGGAATCTTTCACATAAACCCACACAAAAAAATCACATGGGGTTAGCTCCAGAGAGTGTGGAGGCCATTACATGTATTGCTGACCATCAACCGCACAGTGACCGATCAATCAGTTTCTCAATTTCCTGTTTAATTATTCATCAACATCATGGTGGAGTGCTACGGAGCAAAATACAGCTGGTAGATAAAATCCATACTCTTGGTCTCCAGTTGTGGCATGAGCCAATTTTCAGCATGTCTAGATATAACAGTCTTTTCACAGAAGAAAAGGGGACTGTAAACTTTAAAACATGAGACTGCACAGAATACTTTAACTTTTGGTGGATCTCAAATGTGCTGAATGATAGTGTGGAGATTCTGTGCCCCCAGATTTGCACATTATACCTATTCACTGCGCCATTCTCAAAAAATGTTGATTCATCACTGAAGATGGGTGTCTCATAAAATACTTCCTCTTCCGTAAGCTGTTGCAACTGTGCTGCAAATTAAGTGTCCGACTTCGTCATCGGGAGTCAGGCGTTGTTGCAATTGCAAGTGGCTTCAGCCCCACTTGTTTCCTTAAGATTTTCCAAATAGTTAAATGCATTATGTCCAACTCTCTGCTTGCGCCATTTGTCAATTTCTGTGGGCTGCATACAAAACTTTCCTGCATGCGGTCATCTCTTTCTTCACTCACTGCAGGCTGACCCTCTTGCAGAGGCATCCTGAAGTTTTAATCTGCACAATTACCGAATAGAATTGGCAGAATATGGATATTTGTTGAACTTTGTTCTTAAGTGTCATTGCACTATCATGGCAGACTGATGGAAATGTGTTTTAAGCACAACATAAGATTTCTCGGCATCTGTTGCCTTCTTGCCTAACTGCTCACTGCTGGATTTTCATGGCCAAAATGTGAAGTGTGACTGCAACGATACAAAAGTTTTTGAATATTTGTGTGTGAGTGTTGAGTTTGTGACTATATGTCACTACAGTGAATTCATGAAGTCACTTCAATCATTTATAATAACGTTGTAAATCCTACATTTCTGTAACTGCCCTGCCCTCATGCTTTACTAGTCCCTGTCGTCCACCTACCTGTTCGATCCCTGCTCTTACGCCAGCACTACACAGCCTTCTATTCCACTAACACATTCACTACTCTTTTTTGCCCTTTTCTATTTCTCTCCTTTACCACTTCTTCCCCCCCCAAACCTCTCAACTGTGCCTTGCAGTCTTACCCTGCACCCACTACATCCCTGCATGCTCCCACAAGCAGCACTAAACCTTCCCCCACCCCTACTCTGTACGTCTTCCGCTCCCCACCCCATGCCACATCCTTACACCACCAATCATGCTATGTTGCTTCTCCTATAGTTGCTGTGCACATGCTGGCAACAGCAGACAGAGACTATTGTAGTGTGTGTGGGAGTTGTGCTTGTGCAAATGGGTGTGTGTTTTCTACTTCAGAAGAAGGCTTTTTATCTGAAAACTTAAATTTACAGCAGTCTCTTCATGTGCCTGTCTGCAACTTATCATCTCCTCTATATGGTGAGCAGCAGTTTATTCTTTTCATAATATTTTAGACTAAACTGTTTGTTGGTTTAAAATATTAGACAAGAATATGTTGTTTGCTGCCACCATTTTCCTATATTTATGAGCTGTTTTCCTGGCACTGATTTATTTACATGTTCCATAGATCTTGTCTGAGATAACTTGGTATGATATGGAATATGGCAGTTGGTTTATAAGTAATATTTAAATTATTAAGTTTTTTCTGTAATTTTAACGTACAAGAAAATGTAATAAATGTGACCCTTCACATATAGATACTATCTGTTCGGAACATGAATGTGATAATACGGGTGCTGAATAAATAAATATAAATAAATAAATAAATAAATAAAACTTCATTTATGATGGAGTAGGAGATGTCAAGCGGTAATGATTTCAGGCTAAAAACAAACTTTCATCTGCCAGCATCTTTAATTTGAGACAGAGGTAGTCAAATGTTTTTACGTCACCACACTTCATGCCTTTCTACACACGAAAGTGGTTACATCTTGGACAGTGGAGGTTATTTTTGTTTCTGGTGCTATGTGTATGACTGTTGCTATTATTCTCAGTTTGTGACTAGTTCTTCATAAGAAAAACTTCATTAGAGAGTTACTGCACCAGGCTATTGTTAGTGTGACTCGTTTTTAAAATAGCTACATGCTGTTCCAAGGTAGACATCTATTGCCATCATTAGAATTATTGTGAACAATCAATTTTTCTGTCTGTGTGAGGAATTTTCTCAGAAAATTACATGTTTGGTCCTGTGGTTGTGATTATGACTTTAAAATTGCAGGAAGTATTTTAATGGATTAGGGACAAATACAAGTAAATTGAAAGTGCACATGGGAGGAATGATAGTAAAATACCTCACTTTCCAGAACTTGCAGTAGTTGTTGATTGTCAGCTAAGATTACTTTAGTATGTTGGAAAAAAAGGAAAACAATTTTTTATATATACATTTCTTTGCAATTAGGATTAATATTTTGTCTTCAATCCTCAGGACTAAATTTGTTGTTTGATGCCAACACTACATAATTAATACCATTCACATGCATAGTTTAGTCTTGGCATGTTTATTCAAATTTGTGTACCCTTTAGTTGATATTGCGAGCAAATATAACTCTATTGTAGTCAGTTTCTCCTTCAAATTTTCATAAGACATTTGTTTTCTATGATCTTTTCATTTTTTATGCTTTCTGTATTCAGTATTATTTGCAGAAATAGTTTTCAGTATAGAATTCTTTGCATTGATTTGAATACCATTGGGACTTTTAAAATTTCACCCAGTAGTATGAGTTTGTTTTTGCAGACATTGGATGCTTTATCATCATGCAAACTGTTATACCCAGTATTTCAGTATTCTTACTTGCACAAACTGTGTGTGTATTCATTTTTGAATGTCCAGTCTCTAAAATTTATTTTGTTTGTTTTACTTTAGGGCTTGAAGTCTTAGAAAATGTCACACCAAATGAAGGGAAGAAAGGCCACCCATTCCTTGCTGCATCAACACCAAATCACAGTGCCAGAAATAATGGTGACATCTCAACAAATCATATGTAAGCTTGTTAGAAATGTGTATTAATATTTTAGTTGTAGTGCTGTGGAGAGAGAGAGAGAGAGAGAGGGAGGAGATGAACAGAGTGGGATGGATACATGCTTCAAAAGAATATTCTTACCTCTAAGTTTTATTGAATAAGTAGTTCATTTATCTTAGCTGCTGCAAAATTAACGTCCAGTTCAGGCATTGTGCTACGCAGGCTGCAGCTGTGTTAACCCATAAGGCAATTTCTTTTTCCATTCATTCTTCAATGTGAGGAGACTCCCAGATTAATGTTTTTGTTATCTGCTTCTAAAGTTCGGAATAGGATAAGAAACAAGTACTACATGCAAAAAAGACAGTATGCCTAACCTTCCACACCATTCAGAACAGAATTCTCCAGGTTCCAACAGTAGCACTAAGTGGCAGCAATGTACAATTCTTTGGGACTGACGTCACTGATACATTCAGTGGAAAACCTGTATTGACATTATTAGTTCCGGGCTAAGCAAAATTTGTTTTATGCTCCACTCAGTGAGGAACGCGCTGAATTCCAGCACATTGACATGCATGTATTTTGCACTTTTCTGTTGAGTACTATGCTACGGAATTATTTTTCATGGTCATAGTTCTGAATCAGGGAAATTATTTATACTGTCAAAAAGATGCAATCAGAATAATCCTGTGCAAAATGCAAAGGAAATGTGTACACCGCTTTTAAAAAAATTAAACATACTACTTCTCCCTAGCCAATGTTTTATTAAACAAAACATCAGTAGATTTCCCAGGAATCTGGACAGTCACCATCATGTGATTCTTGAGTTTCTCCCGGCGTATTTGATAATCAAAATATTCACGGGTGTGCTGCCGGTCTATAGTGTCCAACGGGCACAATATTTCGGCGATCATACATGTCGCCATCATCAGGTGAACTGACGGACTGAGCTCCTGTGAATGTGCCGGCACGGAGATCCGTACACTATGGCTGCTCAGAGGGAACTGAGTTTGGTCGCAGCGGCGCCCGATTTAAATACCCTCTGCCCACGGCGCGCTCCCTCCGCCGTCCGCGCCCCGTGCCATGGTCGCGCGGTGGAACAGATAGCGACAGCGTCTGAGATGACGTCGGTGTGATGGCTCTGTCCGCCGTGGTCGTCACAACTATACGTTTGCTCGATTTACTCTTGATTAACACAATCGCTAGTTCCCAAGCCTTGCTAAGATTATAGCCACAGTCCCGGTGTATGAGGTCGTCATTGGTGCGAATTTCGATGGCCTCTCTAACAACTCTGTCCCAGTATCTCGACGTCTGTACCAGAATCCTAGTGCGGTCATACTCCATGGCGTGATTTTCCGACAAACAATGTTCAGTGACCACCGACTTGCTCGGATACATCAGTCGAGTGTGCCTCTGGTGTTCACGGCATCGATCCTCGACGGTACGCATCGTCTGACCAATATACGACTTGCCACATTGACACGGAATCTGGTACACACCGGCCTTCCTCAAACCGAGGTCATCTTTGGCGCTCCCCACCAGTGCACGAGTTTTATTTGGAGGACAAAACACAGTTCCGAACCGGTGTTTCTTCAGAATGCGGGCGATTTTCCCCGAGAGTGCGCCTGTGTATGGAATAAATGCAGTGCCTACCTCCTCCCTCGTGACTTTATCCATCTCAACAGGTTGTGCTGCAGTGGTTGGGCGGAGAGCACGTTGAATCTGCCACTCTGAGTACCCATTTTTTCGAAATACTGTTCTCAGATGTTCCAATTCCTGGGGTAGACACTCTGCGTCAGAGATAGTGCGCGCCCTATGTACTAGAGTTTTAAGTACCCATTCCTCTGTGAAGGGTGGTGGCAGCTGTCTGCATGCAAATACAGATCAGTGTGCATTGTCTTCCAATACACCCCATGACCTAGGGTGCTGTCAGCCCTTCTCTTGACCAAGATGTCAAGGAAAGGTAATTTACCCTCCGTTTCAGTCTCCATAGTGAATTTGATGTTGGGGTGTATGGAGTTTAGATGTGTAAGGAAGTCTAGGAGTTTATCCATACCATGTGGCCAGATGACGAACGTGTCGTCCACGTAACGGAAAAAGCAAGTAGGTTTCCATACGGATGACGACAGGGCTTCCTCCTCGAAGTTCTCCATGTACAAATTCGCTACCACCGGTGAGAGTGGGCTACCCATGGCGACTCCCTCCGTTTGTTCGTAGTATTCTCCATTAAAAAGAAAATACGTGGAAGTCAAGACATGCCTAAAAAGTTCAGTGGTCTTCTCGTCAAACTTCTGACTAATCAATTCTAGTGACTCTCGCAGGGGTACCCTCGTAAACAAGGAAACGATGTCAAAACTCACCATGATATCTGACTCGTCCAACCTGAAGCTATCAAGGCGTTTAACAAAATCCACGGAATTACGGATGTGATGAGGGCATTTACCCACATAAGGACTTAATATTCCCATCAGGTATTTGGCCAACAAATATGTAGGTGTCCTGATGTTGCTGACAATGGGGTGTAATGGTACCCCCTCTTTGTGAACCTTCGGGAGTCCATATAGTCTAGGTGGTACCGGACCTTGGGGTAACAATTTCTTAGCGTCACCCTCCGGTAAATCTGCGTCCTTGAGAAGCGCCCTCATCTTGTTCTCCACCTTCTTTGTAGGGTCAACGCTGATCTTCCGGTAGGAATCGTCATTTAGCAGGCTCTGCATCTTATCAGTGTAGTCCTTATGGGAGACAACAACTGTAGCATTGCCTTTGTCAGCCGGTAAGACAACAATTTCAGAGCGCTCCCTCAGATCATGAATGGCCACCCTCTCTTTACTGCTGATATTTGACTTCATCGGCTTGGATTTCGTCAGCGCATGACAAGTTTCATGATGTATTTCCTCGGCTGATTCTGGTGGAAGTCGAGCTGCAACCTGTTCAACAGCACTAACAAATTCTGCATCTGGAGCGCTCTGAAATTGTTGTCTTACCGGCTGACAAAGGCAATGCTACAGTTGTTGTCTCCCATAAGGACTACACTGATAAGATGCAGAGCCTGCTAAATGACGATTCCTACCGGATGATTAGCGTTGACCCTACAAAGAAGGTGGAGAACAAGACGAGGGCGCTTCTCAAGGATGCAGATTTAGTGGAGGGTGACGCTAAGAAATTGTTACTCCAAGGTCCGGTACCGCCTAGACTATATGGACTCCCGAAGGTTCACAAAGAGGGGGTACCATTACGCCCCATTGTCAGCAACATCAGGGCACCTACATATTTGTTGGCCAAATACCTGATGGGAATATTAAGTCCTTATGTGGGTAAATGCCCTCATCACATCCGTAATTTCGTGGATTTTGTTAAACGCCTTGATAGCTTCAGCTTGGACGAGTCAGATATCATGGTGAGTTTTGACATTGTTTCCTTGTTTACGAGGTTACCCCTGCGAGAGTCACTAGAATTGATTAGTCAGAAGTTTGACGAGAAGACCACTGAACTTTTTAGGCATGTCTTGGCTTCCACGTATTTTCTTTTTAATGGAGAATACTACAAACAAACGGAGGGAGTCGCCATGGGTAGCCCACTCTCACCGGTGGTAGCGAATTTGTACATGGAGAACTTCGAGGAGGAAGCCCTGTCGTCATCCGTATGGAAACCTTCTTGCTTTTTCCGTTACATGGACGACACGTTCATCATCTGGCCACATGGTATGGATAAACTCCTGGACTTCCTCACACATCTAAACTTCATACACCCCAACATCAAATTCACTATGGAGACTGAAACGGAGAGTAAATTACCTTTCCTTGACGTCTTGGTCAAGAGAAGGGCTGACGGCACCCTAGGTCATGTGGTGTATTGGAAGACAATGCACACTGATCTGTATTTGCACGCAGACATCTGCCACCACCCTTCACAGAGGAATGGGTACTTAAAACTCTAGTACATAGTGCGCGCCCTATCTCTGACGCAGAGAGTCTACCCCAGGAATTGGAACATCTGAGAACAGTATTTCGAAAAAATGGGTACTCAGAGTGGCAGATTCAACGTGCTCTCCGCCCAACCACTGCAGCACAACCTGTTGAAATGGATGAAGTCACGAGGGAGAAGGTAGGCACTGCATTTATTCCATACACAGGTGCACTCTCGAGGAAAATCGCCCGCATTCTGAAGAAACACCGGGTCGGAACTGTGTTTTGTCCTCCAAATAAAACTCGTGCACTGGTGGGGAGCGCCAAAGATGATCTCGGTTTGAGGAAGGCCGGCATGTACCAGATTCTGTGTCAATGTGGCAAGTCGTATATTGGTCAGACGATGCGTACCGTCGAGGATCGATGCCATGAACACCAGAGGCACACTCGACTGATGTATCCGAGCAAGTCGGCGGTCGCTGAACATTGTTTGTTGGAAAATCACGCCATGGAGTATGACCGCACGAGGATTCTGGTACAGACGTCGAGATACTGGGAGGCCATCGAAATTCGCACCAATGGCGACCTCATAAATCATGACTGTGGCTATAATCTTAGCAAGGCTTGGGAACCAGCGATTGTGTTAATCAAGAGTAAATCGAGCAAACGTATAGTTGTGATGACCACGGCGGACAGATCCATCACACAGACGTCATCTCAGATGCCGTCGCAATCTGTTCCGGGGCGCGGACGGCGGAGGGAGTGCGCCGCGGGCGGAGGGTATTTAAATCGGCCACTGCTGCGACCGAACCCAGTTCCCTCTGAGCAGCCATAGTGTACGGATCTCCGTGCCGGCACGTTCACAGGAGCTCAGTCCGTCAGTTCACCTGATGATGGCGACATGTATGATTGCCGAAATATTGTGCCCGTCGGACACTATAGACCGGCAGCACACCCGTGGATATTTTGATAGTCACTATCATGATACAAGGTGTAAAAAATTGTTAAGACTATTTCCCTATTTAACTAAACTGTATACCAACAGTTTTAAACTCTACAACCATCTTCTAACAAAACATTGCTTTTACAGCATACAAGACTTCCTTGAATGTGATCTAACATAAATTAAATTATATATTTTTATTATGTTTCAAAGTCAAACTGTGTCATTAGAAATAACCTATTGTCTGTTAACAAACTTTTGCTGTTTGATTATGACCAGCAATATTATTTGAACTTTTCTTACTCTGGTATTGTTATGAAAACATATGTAATTTTTACACAAATTGCTACTAAATTTAAAACTATTACTAAATGCAGTATGTCTAATTTCAAGTCTTCTGCAGCCTTTCGATGACTCAACCCATCTACATTCTTTCAGTTGTTATTATTTAACATATTAATTTAACTGCTTTGTGGCAAATTTTGTTTCCCTTCATCTTGTTAGATGAATGTTAAAGTATTTTACATGGAATCTTGTAATTATTTTTTAACTTTGTTGCTTATCTGAAGCTGTCTGTGCCTAAACAACCAACAAAGTGATTTAGACAGACAACATTCATTGAAGGGCAATATGGTTACAGACTTGTACAAAAAATTTGCTGATAAGAATTCCTGCAATAGAATGTGTGTGATATAGTCTGATGAGCCAACAAAAGAATATTTAACCCTCGCAGCTCACACTAGAGTTGAATAACCTTGCATCTCAAAGAAGGGTTCACTGGACCCCAGTAAAATATCATGTAACAATTGTTGTAAGCTAATTAATATATACATTAAACTTTCTTATTTATGTGGGAGGTTGTAAGTAACTGTATAGCTTTCTTTAATGATTTTTTTAAAATATTATAACAACAGTGTGCAACATGGTGTTTGCCAAACATGCATAGTATTATTTATAAATAATGTTTTGTATTTTTTTATGTTTAGCTTTCTTACATTTGAATGTGTATAATGCAATAGAATGTCTTACTTGACTTTATTTAGTTATTATAATGTACTGTGTTTACAAATTTGGTACATGTCACACTTCAACACCATACTGAAAACTGTGTGTGTGTGTGTGTGTGTGTGTGTGTGTGTGTGTGTGTGTGTGAGAGAGAGAGAGAGAGAGAGAGAGAGAGAGAGAGAGAGAGCTTGAATGTATAAAGTAATATAACATAGTATAATATGATGGAGTTTTGATTTTTACAGGATTTTTCGGCATAAGAAGTTTACAAAATTATTTACTATTATTGTATGTTTGTGCAAAAGTGTATAAAAAAGATGAAACTAATGTATATTAGAATGAAGTGAAAAACTACACTTAACATCAGTCACTATTTGTATTGGCAGTGCACACACATTTTTGTTTTTCTGTCTCTTTTTTCTTAGACATAGTGAACATCTCACTTTACTGGTTAGAGGTTCTGGTCTGTCTGGTACCACTGTGTCTATTTCAAACATATCTTCCTGAGTTTTCTTCAAATGCCTTCATTGTGTAGGTGTATTCAATCTAGCCCTTAAGTATGGTCCAACCTTTTAAGTTCCATGTCAGTTCATGAATAAATTTTCTTTGTGACCTCTTTAATTCAGTATTGTAAAGGGTAAACAGAATCATGACATGTATTTCACTTTGACCCAAAATGTCACAGAAAACCTTCATAGGCCAACTTCTTGTTGCACGTGCAGTGGCGTAAGTTTTACACAGCTGATCAGAAGTGTCGGTACCACCGTTTGTTTTATTGTATGAAATTATCATTTCAGGTTGTCCTGTTGTTTCGTCTGTGTAATTTGAGTATTGCATGGTAGACAGCAAAAACACAACTTCATTCTTCTTTGGGACATATGACAGTAGCGCCTTACTGAAATCAAAGGCAGATTGTGTTTTCTTGACATTTCGAGAATGTAAAAGTGATTGTGGTATTTCAGACTTATTTTTTCTTACGGTTGCCAATTCTGTCAAACCAAAGTTTCAGTCATAGTCTGATAAAGAGGAATTGACAAAAACCAGTTGACAACAATCAGGTTTCTATTAGTGCCATTGAATGGTTCCTGATTACTGTCTCGCATAATAAGATGGAATACTGTTTAACATGTAATAAGTCTTGGAATCATTCGACATCAAAATCTTGATTCCATATTTGGCCGGCTTTTAAGACACACATATTCTGAAAGGGCAGTTGCACAGAAACTCACTACCTTCTTGTCTATTGTACAGTACTTGAAAGGAGTATATAGAGATTTGCTGTTATCAATAAATTTAGTCCAGATGTCCCAAATGGGTGCAAATTGGTGTTCTTGTTTTCTTTGCATGCAGGTTGCTTTGTCATCAAACATGAAACAGGGCATTGCCAAATGTGGGAGACCAAAGTTCTAAATTTGTCTTAGCAGCCATATTTACTGCTCAGAGTTACAAGAGACCAATTGATTGCTCTCAGCTCTACAATATTTGTTGTACTATAATACCCCATGAACCATGGACCTCACCATTGGTGGAGAGGCTTGCATGCCTCAGTGATACAGATAGCTGTACCATACGTGCAGTCACAGCGGAGGGGTATCTGTTGAGAGGCCAGACAAATGTGTGTTTCCTGAAGAGGGGCAACTGTCTTTTCAGTTGTTTCCAGGGTAACAGTCTGAATGATTGGCTGATCTGGCCTTGTAACATAACCAAAACAGTCTTGCTGTCCTGGTACTGCAAACAACTGAAAGCAAGGGGAAGCTACAGCCATAATTTTTCCCAAGTGCATGCAGCTCTACTGCATGGTTAAATGCTGATGGTATCCTCTTCCCCATTTGAATCTCTGGGCGGGGACGAGTTGAAAAGCATAGTGAACGCATTATTGTAGCCAAGATAAACACGGAGCCCATACCCACCACAGTTGTACAAGTTCATATGCCAACTAGCTCCACAGACGAGGAGGAGGTTGAAGAAATGTATAATGAGATAAAAGAAGTTATTCAGATAGTTAAGGGAGCCAAAAATTTAATAGTCATGAGGGACTGGAATTTGATAGCAGGGGAAGGAAGAGAAGAAAAAGTATTAGGTGAATATGGACTGTGGGAAATGAATGAAAGAGGAAGCTGCCTGGTAGAATTTTGCATAGAGCATAATTTAATCGTAGGTAACACTTGGTCTAAGAATCATGAGAGAAGGCTGATACATGAAAGAGACCAGAAGGTTTCAGATTGATTATATAATGGTTAGACAGAGATTTAGGAACCAGATTTTAAATTGTAAGACATTTCAGGGGCAGATGTGGAATCTGACCACAATTTATTAGTTATGAACTGCAGATTAAAACTGAAGGAAATGCAAAAAGGCAGAAACCTGGATAAACTGAAAGAACCATAGGTTGTAGAGGATTTCAGAGGGTGCATCAGGGAATGATTGACAAGAACAGGGGAAAGGAATACAATAGAAGAAGAATGGGTAGGTTAGAGAGATAAAATAGTGAAGGCAGCCGAGGATCAAGTAGGTAAAAAGACAAGGGATAGTAGAAATCTTTGGGTTACGCAAGAGATATTGAATTTATTCAATGAAAGGAGAAAATATGAAAATGTATAAATGAAGTGGGTGAAAGAGAATACAAATGTCTCAAAAATGAGACTGACAGAAAGAGCAAAATGGCTAAGCAGGAATGACTAGGGGACAAATGTAAGGATGTAGAAGCATGTATCATTAGGAGTAAGATATATACTGCCTACAGGAAAATTAAAAGAGATGTTGGGAGAAAAGAGAACCACCAGTATCAATATCAAAAGCTCAGATAGAAAACCAGTTCCAAGCAAAGAAGGGAAAGCAGAAAGGTGAGGGAGATGTACTTGAGGGCAATATTATGGAAATAGAAGAGGACATAGAGGAAGATGAGATGGGAGATACGATACTGCATGAAGAATTTGACAAAGCTACAGGAGTAGACAACATTCTGTTGGAGCTACTGATAGCCTTGGGAGAGCCAGCCATGACAAAACTCTTCCATCTGGTGGGCAGGATGTATGACACAGGCAAAATACCATCAGACTTAAGAAGAAAATAATAATCCCAATTCCAAAGAAGGTGCTGACAGGTGTGAAAATTATCGAACTATCAGTTTAATTAGTCATGGTTGCAAAATACTAACACAAATCATTTACAGAAGAACGGAAAAATTGGTAGAAGCCAATCTTGGAGAAGACCAGTTTGGATTATGGAGAAATGTAGGAATATGCGAGGAAATATTGGCTCTACGACTTCTCATAGAATATAGATTAAGGAAAGGCAAACCTATGTTTATAACATTTGTGGAATAAGAGAAAGCTTTTGACAATGTTGACTGGAATACTCTCTTTCAAATTCTAAAGGTGGCAGGGGTAAAATACAACTAGCGAAAGGCTATTTACAATTTGTACAGAAACCAGATGGCAGTTATAAGAGTCGAGGGGCAAGCAGTGGTTATTCAATCTTTATATTGAGCAAGCAGTAAAGGAAACAAAAGATAAAATTGGAGTAGAAATTAAAGTCCATGGAGAAGTAATAAAAACTTTGAGGTTCGCTGACAACATTGTAATTCTGGCTGAGAGAGCAAAGGACCTAGAAGAGCAGTTGAACAGAATGGACAGTATCTTGAAAGGAGGATATAAGATAAACATCAACAAAAGCAAAATGAGGATAACGGAATGTGGTCGAATTAAATCGGGAGATGCTGAGGGAATTAGATTAGGAAATGAGACACTTAAAGTAGTAAACGAGTTTTTCTATTTGGGAAGCAAAATAACTGATGATGGTCATAGTAGGGAGGATATAAAATGTAGAATGGCAGTGGCAAGAAAAGGGTTTCTGAAGATGAGAAATTTGTTAACATCGAGTATAGATTTCAGTGTCAGGAAGTCCTTTTTGAAAGTATTTGTATGTAGTGAAACATGGATGATTAACAGTTTAGATGAGAAGGGAAAAGAAGCTTTTGAAATGTTGTGCTACAGAAGAATGCTGAAGATTAGATGGGTAGATCATGTAACTAATGAGGAGGTACTGAAAAGAATTGGGGAGAAGAAAAATTTGTGGTACAACCTGACTAAAAGAAGGGACTGTTGGTAGGACACATTCTGAGGCCTCAAGGGATCACCAGTTCAGTGTTGGAGAGAAGAATGGAGGGTAAAAATCATAGAGGGTGACCAGGAGATGAATACAGTGAGCAAATTCAGAAGGATGTAGGTTGTGGTAGTTATTTGGAGATGATGAGGCTTGCACAGGATAGAGTAGCATGGAGAGCTACAGTCTCAGGACTGAAGACCACAGCAACAACGTGATAACTCAGTGGGTTTCAGATTGGAGAACATTTGCAAGTAATTTCTTTCTTCATCTAAGTGACAATCATGCCCAGCATTTCATGTATTAATAATTGGCATGCTTCAGTTTAATTACAAATAGACATTGCTTGTCCTTTTGGTCCTTGGAGATGAGAAACTAAAATTCTGGATTTAGCTCTTTCCCTCTTAGATGGTTTAGTTGTAGACCACTTATGGTCATTCTTACTTAGAAGGGTATTTGACTTGGAAGACTACTACCATTACTATCTTCATTGTCTTCTCTACTCCCTTCTGTATGTGATGGTTCCTGTTTTTCGACAATATCTGTATCTTCATCAGAATCTGGGCCTGCAAATGAATTGTTTTCTGGTCCAGCTTGTCCATAAGAGCATTATATATGTGTTTATTTGTTTTGTAACAATGAAAATAATTAATGATACAAATATAATATAAAAAGAAAGATGCTGTGAGCAAACGAGAAAGTGCTGGTAGATAGACACAATAAAAAACACACAAACACACACAAATTTCAAGCTTTCGCAACCCAAGGTTGCTTCATCAGAAAAGAGGGAAGGAGAGGGAAAGATGAAAGGATGTTGGTTTTAAGGGAGAGGGATTGGAATGACTCCTTACCCTCTCCCTTGAAACCCACATCCTTTCGTCTTTCCCTCTCCTTCCCTCTTTCCTGATGAAGCAACCTTGGGTTGCGAAAGCTTGAAATTTGTGTGTGTTTGTGTGTTTTTTATTGTGTCTATCTACCAATGCTTTCTTGTTTGGTAAGTCACAGCGTCTTTGTTTTTTATATATATGAAAATAATTAATTATTGATAATATAATATAAAAGGATGGATAAAAAATCTACTCACCAAGTGGTGGCAAGGGAACACACACACACACACACACACACACACACACACACACACACACTCACACACACAAAAGGATTTAACTTTTACATGCTTTTGGAGCCAGTGGCTCCTTCTTCTGGCAGAAGAGTTGAAGTGGTAGGGAGGGGGGGATGAAGGAAACGGACTGGAGAGGTGTAGGGAAAGGGGTACAGTTCAGAAAAGTCACCCAGAACCCCAGGTCAGGGGAGACTTCCTTACCAGATGGGATCGGAAGGAAAGATTGATTGTTGGGGTCAGCACAAGATGAGATATGGAAACCTGAGGGCTTAAAAGTGGAAGACAGAGTAATGTGCAGGGCAGAGATCACTACAAAAACATCATGCATGAGTTAATAAGAGTGAGTAGCTAAGTGCATTGTACGAAACGGAAGTGGGAGGTGGATGGTGAAAAATAGATGTGTGAAGCAATGAAAGATGTAGTAAACTAAAATGGAGTGGAGAAAAGAGTAGTTACTGTGAAAAAAGGCTAAGACAGAAGAAATTAACGTAAATTAAAGTGAGGTGGGTAGCGATAACCAAGGGCAAGTTGTAGTGCTAGTTCCCACCTGTGGAGTTATGAGAAACTCGAGTCAGTGGGAAGAATCCAGCTGGCACATGTGGTGAAACAAGCACCGAGGTCACGATTCTCTGCAACAGGATATTGCGTGTTGACAGTATACTTCCTCTGCCCATGCCCATTCATCCTAATTGATAATTTGGTGGTAGTCACACTGATTGAAAAGGCTGAACAGAGTTTACATAACCACTGGTATACAACAGGTGGTTCTCCCTTTGATAGTATATATTTTGCCAGTTGATACATTCAAGACCAGGATGATACTGGGTGACAAGTGGTGTGCTCCAGAGTTATCTATTTTGAGTTGTTTACTCATTGTAGCTGAAAAATAAAATAAAATATACGAGGGTCATCCAAAAAGTAAGTTCTGTTTCTATTTCTATCTACAGCGGCACTACGATCACAGTTCCGAGCATGTGCGACACTTACTCTGACTCAAGGAGAAGATATGTATGCCATTTTCAGATCATTCCTGTCAACGTGTGCTTTGTGGTGCTTCTTTATAATGTCAGCTGTATTTGAAAATGCCACCGCATGTGAAATCAGCTCTGTGATTCTTTTTTCTAAATGCAATGGACATTAAGCCAAAGGAAATTCATAGGCTAATCTGTGAGGTTTATGGACAAAATGCTATGAGTGATTCAGTGGTTAGAAGATGGGTCAGACTGTTCAATGAAGGATGTGATCAAGCGCACGATGAAAAACGAAGTGGACACCCGTCTGTGGTTACTGATGAACTGGTTAACACAATTGAAGAGAAGATTAAGCACAACTGTATGTTTACACGTATTGCCCTTGCTATGGAAGTTCTGCAAATCTCATGATCCTTGGTGGTCAACACTTCAACGATGATGATGAGCTGAAAGAACATGTTATCACATGGTTGAATACACAGG